>NC_056744.1:1042993596-1043016096 GCF_019279795.1 Protopterus annectens | reverse complement strand
GATATACCATGGAACACAGTGAAGACAGTAATCAAAAAGTGGAGAAAATATGAGACAACAGTGATATTGCAAATAATTGAACATTCCTCTTAAACTGACAAAAAGATAAGACATAATCTGGTCAGGGAGGCTGCCAAAAGACCTACAACAATACTGAAGGAGCTGCAGGAATTTCTGACAAATACTGATTGTGTACTACATGTGACAACAATCTCCCATATTCTCCATATGTCTGGACTATGGGGAAGGGTTGCAAGACGGAAGCCTTTCCTTACACAGAAAAACATCAAGGCCTAGCTAAAATTTGCAAAACAATACATCAAGTCTCCCAAAAGCATGTGGGAAAATGTGTTATGGTCAGAAGAGACCAAAGTTAAACTTTTTGGCCACAATTCCAAAATATATGTTTGGCCCAAAAACGACACTTTGCATCACCAAAAGAACACCATCCCCACTGTGAGGCATGGTGGAGGCAGTATCATACGTTGGGGATGCTTTTCTTCAGCTGGAACTGGGGCTTTAGTCAAGGTGGAGTATACATATATATATATATATATATATATATATATATATATATATAGATAGATAGATATACACACACACACACACACACACACACACACACACACACACACACACACACACACACACACACACACACACACTCACGTGTGTGTGTGAGAATAACAATGTATGTATATAGCTCAGCAAGCTCCTGCCTGGTGCCCTGCAGAGTTCTACAGCAGCAGAGAGACAAAAGAGAAACTTTGGAGTGATTAAGTATCATTTTTCTGCATTTTTCTTGCTGCCTTTAGCAAATTCCACCTAAAATGTCAATTTTGTAGAGTTTCTGTGATTTAAAAAGCTTGTTTCAGCAACATATTGTACTTATTTTACTGTCTGCACTTTAACAAAGTTGTTTTCTGTTTAAATTACCTGTTTAACTGTTGTAGGCCACACACTCAAGTGTGATAGCCATTTCTGTGCATTTAAAGTTTTTTTTAATTGTATTTGCAAAAATATATATACTTGTTTTCCTGCCTTTCTAAGCTAGTATAGTCCAATTTTCAGGTTAGTGCTGAATTCAGGGCTGTGTTACAAGTTTCTGTTTTTGCCAATACCTTACTTGGATAGAAGGAAGTTTCTCTGTTCACCTGTGAGAGAGGGGAGCTTTGAGCAGCCTATCTATCCTTGGAGGAATGGTTTCAGCCCAGAAAATATTAGTTTATTAACCATTTTGAGCTAATTTATATCTCTTTCATTTCCCTGCTATAAAACCCGCATTTGTGAGGCTTTTGTGCTTGTATACAGCTCAGCAAGCTCCTGCCTGGTGCCCTGCAGAGTTCTACAGCAGCAGAGAGACAAAAGAGAAACTTTGGAGTGACTAAGTATAATTTTTCTGCATTTTCTTGCTGCCTTTAGCTAATTCCACCTAAAATGTTGTTTTTTTAGAGTTCTGTGATTTAAAAAGCTTGTTTCAGCTACATATTGTACTTATTTTACTGCCTGCACTTTAACAAATTCATTTTTGTGTTTAAATTACCTTTTTAACTGTTGTAGGCTACACACTCAAGTGTGATAGCCATTTCTGTACATTTAAAGTAGTTTTTTGATTGTATCTGCTTTATTTTCTGAAAAAAAAAAACAAACAATAGTTGTTTTCCCACCTTTCTAAGCTAGTATAGTCCAGTTTTCAGGTTAGTGCTGAATTCAGGGCTGTGTTACAAGTTTCTGTGTTTGGCCATACCTTACATGGATAAAAGGAAGTTGTTCACCTGTGAGAGAGGGGAGCTTTGAGCAACCTATCTGTCCCTGGAGGAGTGGTTTCAGCCCAGAAATTAGAAGTTTATTAGCCATTTTGAGCTAATTTCTATCTCTTTCATTTCCTGGCTATAAAACCCGCATTTGTGTGGTTTTTTCACTTGTATACAGCTCAGCAAGCTCCTGCCTGGTGCCCTGCAGAGTTCTACAGCAGCAGAGAGACAAAAGAGAAACTTTGGAGTGATTAAGTATAATTTTTCTGCATTTTCTTGCTGCCTTTAGCTAATTCCACCTAAAATGTTGTTTTTTTAGAGTTCTGTGATTTAAAAAGCTTGTTTGAGCTACATATTGTACTTATTTCACTGCTTGCACGTTAACAAAAGTTGTTTTTGTGTTTAAATTATATGTTTAACTTTTGTGGGCTACATACTCAAGTGTGATTGCCATTTCTGTGCATTTAAAGTGTTTTTTTATTGTATCTGCTTTTTTTTCCTGAAAAAAAACATAAAAATATACTTGTTTTCCCACCTTTCTAAGCTAGTATAGTCCAGTTTTCAGGTTAGTGCTGAATTCAGGGCTGTGTTACAAGTTTCTGTGTTTGCCCATACCGTACTTGGATAGAAGGCAGTTTCTCTGTTCACCTGTGAGAGAGGGGAGCTTTGAGCAACCTATCTGTCCCTGGAGGAGTGGTTTCAGCCCAGAAATTAGTAGTTTATTGGCCATTTTGGGCTAATTTCTATCTCCTTCATTTCCCTGGTATAAAACCCGCATTTGCAAGGTTTTGCGCTTGTATACAGCTCAGTAAGCTCTGGTGCCCTGCAGAGTTCTACAGCAGCAGAGAGACAAAAGAGAGACTTTGGAGTGATTAAGTATAATTTTTCTGCATTTTCTTGCTGCCTTTAGCTAATTCCGCCTAAAACACCGATTTTTTAGAGTTTCTGTGATTTAACTCATTCACTCTGGAGCAGCTCTGAAAAAGCTGCTTGCTTAATTCCACCATAGGAACAACAGTGCAGCCTGAGCTCATTTTCAGAAAATCCATTTCTAATACCATACAGAAAACAAATGTTCTTAACTCTTTAACTATAAGAGCTAGATTAAAAATGTAAATGTGAAAGTTGTTCAGCAGACACTGACCTTTCCAACAGTGTAAATGTTGATAGTGCATATCAAACTCCTTATTAAATATTTGGCAAGGAATGTTGATATTGTGCATATTTTCTACTTTTTTAGAAAAGCAAAGCACAATATCTTGGTCAATGTATCATGCAGACCCATACAATTTAAATTTAATTTGTTAGTATGAATGTCAGATTTAAAATGATACCTTAACCATTACTGTGTGATGCTCCTTTCTTGAGATATTCACAGAAATATGATTAATATATTATTTCTCATAATTGATGAATAACCAAAGCATAATATCTCTTCACCTGTAACAGACAGAGCCTATATATCAATGTAGAAGTTGTGCAGCTGAATGTTATCTGCAAAATGATGCATCATTTGTGTGAACACCATGCTCCCTTGCAAAGATATGGGCATAATAATGAGAAGTATTGTAAATGTAAAATTTTCATAATCGTACAAGACTAAACAAACTGTGATAACTGTACATCTGTACAAAGCACAGACACAGTTCTTTTAAGATGTTGCAAGGAGTAACACTGTCTTCAAAATGAAATATTACTTGGCACACTGACATGCTACCTTTCAAAGTTATTTAGCAAAATATGAAAGAAAATCATAATTTTCATTACCTAAGTCCGAAACAAACTTTGATAATTGCACATGTATACAACATACAGGCACAATTATTTTATCATATTGGAACCATCAATACTGTCTTCAAAATGAGGTATTACTTGGCACATTCTGATGCTCCCTTGCAAAGTTATTTACCAAAATATGAAAAGAAATCATAATTTCCATAACCTAAATCCAAAACAAACTTTGATATCTGCATGTGTGCAACATACAGGCACCATTCTTTTACCATGTTGGAACTATTAATACTGTCTTCAAAATGAGGTATTACTTGGCACACTGACATGCTCCCTTACAAAGTTATTTAGCAAAATATGAAAAAAAATCATAATTTCCTTAACCTAAGTCTGAAACAAACTGATAATTGCACACGTACAAAATACAGGCACAATTCTTTTACCATGTTGGAACCATCAATACTGTTTTCAAAATGAGGTATTACTTGGCACATTCAGATGCTCCCTTGCAAAGTTATGTACCAAAATATGAAAAAAATCATAATTTCCATAACCTAAATCCAAAAAAAAATTTGATATCTGCACATTTGTACAACATTCAAGCACCATTCTTTTACCATCTTAGAACTATCAATACTGTCTTCAAAATGAAGTATTACTTGGCACACTGACATGTTCCCTTGCAAAGTCATGTAGCAAAATATGAAAAAAAAAATCATAATTTCCATAACCTGAGTCCTAACAAAATCAAAATCTTTTAATGTGTACAGCATTCAGAAGCAGTTGTTTTACCATGTAGACATATATGATTGTAAATATACACATTCTTGGTGTAGCCAACATACTGCTGAATAGGTACATGTAAAGAGAAAAAACAAGGCAAGGACCGCCACTCCACTAATGAACCCAGGACAGGCATGGGACTTCAGTGGCAGTCAATGCCATCTCATCTGTCCAATAGCTATGCTGGCTACCCACTCAGACAGCTGATACCAATGCAGTCTCACGACATCCTTCAGTGTCACCAGTCTGCCTTACCTATGTCTTTTGTCTTTACATGTGTCCATTCAGCAATGTACCGAAGGGATCACGTTCTGTATTAGTAAGCCCTTCCTGTCATCTAAACTCTACACATGCCTGATAAAAGCAGACTAAAAAAAGAAGTATTGCAGGATGGTCACTGACATATTAGATTGTACATGATACCACTCTCCTGAAACAGTTGTTCTTTCTCAGCGTCCTCACCAGGTCCTTACCACAGTTATTTGTCAAACTCAGATAAACATATTTTACACAACACATTTCATAATAGAATTTTACTTGCTATACTGGTCCTACTTGGTCATGGGTGTTGTCCATTCTTCTCACTAGCTGCATGTTACCAATCCTGCATAGCTCTCCTCACGCCATTGTGGAGGTCAGTCAAGAACAAGGCAATGCCCTCCTCAGTTAGGTGAACGCCATCCCTTCTGAACAGGTGAACATTTTCCACGGTGATGCTTTCATGGTAGATTGTAGATCCACCGACCCTGTGCATCAAGCCATGCATGAAACCATTCTGTAAACATCTGGCCTTGTACGCTGCCCGTTGAGTGTTAGCTGTTTCCCATATCTGGTAAGGAATGATGCCAGACCACACAAAATGCCAACATGGCCACCATGACTGCAGGTGTTCAAAAATTGCTCTGATTTGAAACTGTAGCCTTCCGAGTGGGTGACTGATGACATCATTCCCTCCAATGTGCAGCACAAGAATATCATGCTCAGGGTAGATGGAATACTTCTCTTCCAACAACTGCAGTTCTCCACTCCAGTGCATACATCTTTTTGCAATCCAGTATACCTTCACACTAGATGTGGGGAAGCTCAGGTTGTAGGGGTTTTCACTTACAGAGGCATGGCTGGCAGCCCAGTGAATGTACGAATGGCCACATACCCACACTCTCATTTGTTGTTTTGCTGCTCTTGAGGCCATGTCAGTGTCAGAAGGTGGATAAACCTGCACTGGAAAGAAAATGCCAACAGTTTACTACTGATGTTTGACAGATGTATTGGAAGACTACAGCATTACTACGACATTTATATGTATATAATGTGCTTTACCTTGTTTGCCTGTTGGAATCTTCTGTGTTATTCACATAGGCATTATTCTTTTGGTTCATTATTTGCAAAGATGATCAGAGGTACATACCTAACAACCTGAAAACCAGCAGCTGACACACACTATCAGATTAGTAGTAGACACATATCAATGTAAACATACACATTCTTGGTGTAGCCAACATACTGCTGAATGGGTGCTGACAAAGAGATACAGAAAGGGCACATATACAGAAAAAAATCAGGGTGAGGACCGCCACTCCACTGATAAATCCAGGACAAGCATGGGACTTCAGTGGCACTCAAGGGCATCTGACCTACATACATTTACTGTACCAGAGTGGAGGGAGAGTAAAAGGGCACATCACAAAAGAAAAAGTTGTACCAAGACTATTTCTTTTTGCCGGTGGCCTTTCAGGGAGGGACTGAAGGCATCAGAGTGGCACTCTTGAAACCATGCATATCCAGGAAAGCAACCTAGTGGGACTAAGCTGAAGACTCCTCCAAGTTTCCCACTGCCATACAGGATGATCCTAAATGTCATGGTGTCTAGGTGTGATATCCACTGATGCACACACCATCATATTGGCAGTAGGCAGAAACCACCGTGAAGAGAGACAGTCTTGCCTTAGTTGAAATACTGCCTGAGTGGAAACTGCCTGGAAAATGAGGTATTACTTATCACACTGACATGCTCCCTCGCAATGTTATTTACCAAAACATGAAAAAAAATGTCATCATTTCCATAACATAAGTCCTAAACAAACTGTGATAACTGTACATTTGTCCAGCATACAGACACGGCTCTTTTATCATGTTGTATGTACTAATACAGTCTTCAAAATGAGGTCTTACTCAGCATGTTGAAATGTTCCCTACCTCAACAGATGGCATCTTCTTTGAGGGGCATGTTGCCTTACAGTTACAGCTGAGAAACTCAACTGTATAGATAGAACAATATGGTGTTATTTACCTGCACAGAGGCAGGTGGAAAGAAACACAGCAGTATGTGCAGTAATTCACAAAAATATGAATCATATAACCACAATGGATACCTTCATTGGTATCTTGCAATAGAAGTAATTGGGAAAAAGAAACAAAAGTATTTTGAGGGAACACTTCTGCATGACTCAACATATACAGAAACCCAAACCTGGCAAATGCCTTCATCAATGTGATAACGACTTTCCTGAAAGTGAATAACAGTGGCAGCTGCATAAGGGTTTTACCTGACAAGAGGTAATGACTCAGTGTTCTATAACAGCACAGACTGTAAATTAATAATGTGATAATGACTTGCATTTCATTGCTGCAAGGTTCTGCATGCTCATACAAAGGTGACAATTGTTGCACTCTGTTGAGCAGACATTTATTACATTCCTGGTGCAGTTGTAAGGTAAGGCTGATTCATTACCATCTTTCAGTATAACCTAAATCGTAGAATAGCCAGAAATATTGTCCAAGATATATGGTTGCTCCATGCCATAATTAGTATAAAAATGATAACATTTATCTCTCTGACCCATCCCACTAGTTAAAATATTCACACAAATATCTAAACGAACTGGTTGATTGATGTAATAATTAGTGCAATAGTAATAACATTTATCTCACTGTACCATCCCTGTGATTAGAATCAAACACATAAATGACAAATGAAGAAATGTTCAAAATATCTAGTTGATCGATGCTGCAGTTAGTATAAAGTCAGTAATACCATATGTCTCACTAAGCCCTCTCACCCAAACTGTCCACATGAATCAGACATGCAAATAAAGTCAGACATATTTAAAGTATCTGGTTGATCCATGTCTTCCTCCTACTAAAACTGTCACAAATGTTAAAGCCTGAAGGGAAGTGATGACCTGTTCCCTAGAGAGGGGCAGGTACTGGAAATGTCCTGATTTACTGTTGGGGGACAGATAAGTTTTCACCTAATCTGTCAGCCATTACATTGGCTACATATACAGCATTTGTGTATGTGGCATCCTTGACCACCAGTTCTGAACAGATATGAGTGCTTCCTTTGAGATTGTGGACATGTAAAGAAGGCCTTTTGATTGTCTCTTGTAGATGTGGCCAATATGGACTCGAAGTTGGCTTTACAGCATTTCACTAGTGCTCTTATTTGCTTGTTCAGGCTAAGGAGAGATTGCTTCCAATTTGGCACATGCTCCGTCATGGTTCTGGACAGCAATTTTTTTCCTTTTGTTATATAATTTATGTATTGCAGATATTCACCAGGCAGGTTTACTCTTCAATAGTGATTGTCCAGTTCCACTCATAATACAAAAAAAAAAAAAAAAGAAAGAAACATGAAAAATCACAAAGTAGCCTCTAAAAAGTAAACCAAGAACCAAGCAAAAGTAAATGCCACCATCTACTATGAAAATTAACCAGTAAAGACTATCTACCAAGAGTACACATATAACCAAACAAATATTGTTCACCTTTATTTTGTTATTGAAATACTTTTTGGTAGATAGTGTTTACTAGTTACTTTTTATGATGGATGGTAACTTTGCTAATCATTTAAAGAATATTATCCAGGACAAAGAAGTTAGCATTATTCTATACTCAACCCTAATCAGATCAATTATAGAATATAATACCTCTTTTACTATGTATCTTTCCCACCACCATGCAGCTAGATAGTCCACAGAGATTTCTACCAAAAAGATCACCAGAAAAAAGTATGAAACTAAGGTTTGTCATTATTGCCTGACTTTAATCCTCAATGGTTTACCAGAAAATCAAAAATGTTATGAGGGACAGGCCAAAATATGAGGCAGACTCAGAGATGTTCCGCAAATCAGGGATGGGAGGCATGTAATTTCTTGTCTGGTGTATGTAAACCGCAGTAAAATTTGGAACTAAGAGTATCGCCTGATTGGCTAGAAAATAACAAATAATATACTGTATAAGTGAAGGTCGATATAAATTTTTTTTCTGTCGGTCAATTTTATAGATGCATAAAAATACATTTTCAATAAATACTGAATACAGCAAAACAACCCACTTTTCATAGTTTTGCGGCTGGAACGGTGAGTTAAAGTTACGCACTATAGTTCCTGCGGTCTAGCATTTGATTCCACCATCCCCTCTTTTCCCTGTTTGACTTTGAATGGTTTACTTTTCCAGACATTGCTCCCGGGTCACCACAAACTGTGGATGTACAATGACAGTGACAATGTTAGTAAACCTCCAATGGCACAAAAGAACATTGACAAAAATATAAAAAAATGCAACCAATAAACTACAACACAGTCACCATGGTAAAAGGGAAAACAAATAATTTCCTGCTATCAAACATGCAGCCCTGCCCCTCATATGCAAAATGTAGCCAGATTTCTCCAGTGAGACTGGTGTCACTGGCCTGGCTAAATTATTTTAATTCAAAAAGTCTCAAAAATAACACACAGACATTACGTCTTAAGCATGTCTTTGCAACATCTCCTGCTTGTTTCTGTTATTGCCTTCCCCCAGATCTTTTGGGTACAAAAGAATATTTTATATTTCTGTTTTACAGTATACGCTTTGTTGATAAAAATAGAGAATGATATACCCAAGTGCTGCATAGATTCGGGATATTAGTACAGTTTGAACAACAATTAATGCTATAAATATGATGATATATTTAAATATAATTAAATTTAAAGGTCTGCTAAAATCTTGTTATTAGTCAACAGAAATTCTCTAATGTCCGAATATTCACTTGGGTTGTTTAAAGACGAGTGTATTGGTTCATTGCCATACTTTGTGTATACTTCACACATATCCATTTAGATATCAAATACAAAATAAACCAAAGTGCTAACAAGCTTGATTACATGAGAAGCTAACCATTTACACTGCCAGTTACCTGTACTCCACATCTGTTTATGCCCAGATGAAAATAAGTCCCCCAAATACTGCATCAGGAAGATATTAATGGACAGAATCAGAACAGCTATGTCTTCTCATATATGACCTTTTCCTTATACTCTCAAAACTTGAGCTGCATCCTAACTTAAAGCTAAAACAAATTAACATATAAAACAGCATCATAAAATATTGCTTCTGAGATTATCACTCTCTCTTCAAATATAGAAGTGCATTTAAAAAAATCAGTATTCATACCTCCGATAATAAATGCCTCACTATAACTTTTCCTTTTAAGGACAGGTGTCCTGATTTCCATGGCAGTCATATGACCAGGTTCAAAACTGTTATAAAGAGCTCTGCTAATTTGGATGTACACCATTTTGAAACATCTCTCAGTAGTAAATAAGTAACTACTACTCAGAAATTAAAGTTTTAGGTTTGCATAAAGTGGTTATACTGAGTATATCTGCACAACAGCATATCCTTCTGGAGGCTCTATTTTTCACTAAAGAGATGCAGGATTTGATCAAGTCTCAAACCAAGCAATGCTAGACATAAATATGGACTTCCTGTAGAAGTTTACAAGTTCCTTTTACCTCAGACAAATTCTTTCGTAAAGCATATTTTTACCTTTTATTTGACAGCTCTTTCAGGTTCTCCTATGATTGCAAAGGCTTGTAGAGATCCTTCAGACCCATCTTACTTCTGTAGATTTACCTTACAAAGGCATTTTATAACTTTTTAAAGACATTTTGGTCAAGGAGGGTTAAGAATATGTTAAAATTACCCCTAAGCTCAGTTACATGGATGGAGTCTACTACCGGCAATATGAAGACCAATTACTGCAGCTCAAAAAATGAGCAATAGTAACTACTACAAATAATTTTTATGCTAACAGATTTTACAGTTATGAAAAACAAACCTCACAGCAATGGCTTAGAGTATTCGCTTCTTTTATTAACAGCGGCTAGAGTTTAAGAACATTATGACACGACTGCCACACTGCTAAACCACATAACGTTTGAACTATTATTCAAAGCAAGTTTTGTCTATGTGACCTTGTTAGTCTTCTAACAGCAGCTTGCCATACAGTCAAACCATTTTCCGATTTTATCAATCACCAAGAGGGCCCGGCAAATCTCTAATCCAACTGAAATGTTTCTTTTCCGTCAGTCCTCATTTTCCAGCAGTTCGTAAAACAAAATACCTTCTCTATAAATGCAAACAGTCTGTAACAGAAAAAAGATTGCTGGGGCTGCAATCCTCTACACACCAACAGCCGGTGCTTGCTTTGTTGAAAGAAAATGAAGCAATGTCCACCATGCTGATGGTTTACATCTTTAAGTAGTTTCATATTCAACTTTAATTAGTACAATTTTATTTAAACAATGACATTTAGCAGATATTTGCTTGTTTTAATTGTGGTAAGCAACTAGTCATCAGTATGTAAACTGCTATTCATCAACAGGCAAAATTACTGCAACTATGGATACAATTTAACTGATGCATCTTAATTGGGGAGGCAGACTACTCCTTGGGCAATTTTCAACCTTGACCCAGGACAAGATGTTACTTACAGAATATGCTGTTACAGGATTCCCTTACTTGCATTTCTTGAAGGATTTCTAACTGAAAGAAGTCTGTTTTGCACATTCGCATGTGTTGACGCAAAAATAGGCACAAGATAGAGACTGTTTTAAAGCAACTGCATATTTTTTGCACATCACTAAAGTGACATATGAGTTAAACGTGCATACAGATGCATACACTTTTAGCCACCTTTGTGGCTAAAATAACAAAACAATAATATGAAAACATTTTGACAGAACGGGTGTTCAGCTGCATAACTTATCAGCTTCTTTGCTCAATAATTATGGACAAAGGCAAAATAATGGAGGGACAAAGTTCCAAAATCTGGGACTAAAAAATACACATTACTCTAATTAATTTAAAAAGTTAACACCACCAAGTTTTGCAACAACTTACCAACCTTGTTCACACTAAAGCACTGACAGTCTTATGTTTGGTTTGCTCACTTTGATGCTAAATTATAAACGGACAGCTCACGTAAAAAAAAAAAAGAACTTAGGTAGGGGATGGAGATGTTACGCAAGTGGTGGCTTGGATTGCAAGAATCCAATTGGCTGCCACCACTTGCTTTATCACCAACCATTTAAGCAGATTTTCTATGAAAAGTTTAATGTGACCTTAATGTAAATACATGCTGAATATTAACTACATAAGGTAAATTACAAGTTCAGTTACAATTTCAGCATGTTTTACATTAAGCTCAACTACAAATTTGCACTGCAGTTTCTCACGCTTGTGGAAGGCACTCGGGGGTAACAGCTTGCAATTAGTATCTTCTCATGGCACCCATGGTGTTAAGCATAGAGGCGCCACGAGAAGGTACTCAGAGTTACTGAGTTAAAAAGCTTGTTTCAGCTACATATTGTACTTATTTTACTGCCTGCACTTTAACAAAGTCGTTTTTATGTTTAAATTACCTGTTTAACTGTTGCAGGCTACGCACTCAAGTGTGATAGCCATTTCTGAGCATTTAAAGAGTTTTTTGATTGTATCTGCTTTATGTTCTGAAAAAAAACAAAAAAATATACTTGTTTTCCCACCTTTCTAAGCTAGTATAGTCCAGTTTTCAGGTTAGTGCTGAATTCAGGGCTGTGTTACAAGTTTTTGTGTTTGCCCATACCTTAGTTGGATAGAAGGAAGTTTTTCTGTTCACCTGTGAGAGATTGGAGCTTTGAGCAGCCTATCTGTCCCTGGAAGAGTGGTTTCAGCCCAGAAATTAATAGTTTATTGGCCATTTTTGGGCTAATTTCTATCTCTTTCATTTCCCTGCTATAAAACCCACATTTGTGAGGTTTTTGCACTTGTGTACAGCTCAGCAAGCTCCTGCCTGGTGCCCTGCAGAGTTTTACAGCAGCAGAACGTCAAAAAAGAGACTTTGGAGTGATTAAGTATAATTTTTCTGCATTTTCTTATTACCTTTAGCTAATTCTGCCTAAAATGCAGATTTTTTAGAGTTCTGTGATTTTAAAAAACTTGTTTGAGCTACATATTGTACTTATTTTACTGCCTGCACTTTAACAAAATTCATTTTTTTGTTTAAATTGCCTGTTTAACTGTTGTAGGCTACACACTCAAGTGTGATAGCCATGTCTGTGCATTTAAAGTGTTTTTTTGATTGTATCCGCTTTATTTTCTGAAAAAAAAATATATATGTATATATACTTGTTTTCCCGCCTTTCTAAGCTAGTTTAGTCCAGTTTTCAGGTTAGTGCTGAATTCAGGGCTGTGTTACAAGTTTCTGTGTTTGCCCATACCTTACTTGGATAAAAGGATGTTTCTCTGTTCACCTGTAAGAGATTGGAGCTTTGAGCAGCCTATCTGTCCCTGGAAGAGTGGTTTTAGCCCATAAATTAGTAGTTTATTGACCATTCTGGGATAATTTCTATCTCTTTCATTTCCCTGCTGTAAAACCCGCATTTCCGCAGTTTTGCTTGCTGGGCAATGCCAGTTAGCAGGTATAACTATTCCCAGCTCCACAAAGTCTACTCTTCAGTTTTTCCCTTGGAACTAGATAAACTTTCAAATTAAGCACTCAAACCTTTCACTTCTCAGCCCGGCACTTGCTCAAAATTCATAGCAAGCACTAATAAACCTTAGCACTTGACCCCCCTATACTGTAGAGAAGGACAAGGGTCTCTATTTGACCTTACTAGCCAATCAGTAAAACAGTTCATTGTACTTATCCAGGCATGTCCAAAGGGTGGTTTCTGGTGTACTCTCTGGTCCAACTGGTGAATCTGGGCATTTTGAGACAGTGTTACAACTGCCTCATGTACACAGTCAACCCTCTCCTCCTACCACCAAACACTAATACATGCGAGAGATGCAATTATACAGCCAAACTGAAGGCTAAGCTCTCTCAACCCAAGACTGGACCAGACAGTCAAGAGGAGAAGGGAATTACTTGCATCACACCACCAGTCTCACATAGACCTATGAAACCAGCAAAAAACACACGTAAATACATGAAAACATACTTGGAGGCTCTAAATAAAAATCTACAAAAGCAACAGACACCTCCAAAGCAGACATCCAAGCAACCTCCATCCCCCCAACACAAGCCGTGAAACATATACCTCCCAAGGCAGTGTGCCACGCAATCACAACTCTTAAGGCAAAATAACATACCCAACACACTAGAAATAGGTCACTCTATAGTCAGGCACACTGATGTCCCACTCACTTGGCTGAAAAAGGAGAAGGTTACTGTTAGCTGCCTGTCACCTGCCAGGATTCGCCACATAACACAAGCACTCAGGCCACTCCAGAACAAGTACAAATATGACTCTGTCATTGTCCATGTTGGTGTGCATGACCTGAGCCATACCTCCCTGGACTACATGAAAAGAGATATGGAGGAGCTCTCTGATCATGTAGCTCATGCCGGTATGACCGTGAGTAGCATCCTGTCCTCACCAAGAATGATACCACGGTATAAAGAAAAAATGATCAATTTTAACAACTGGCTAAGCTTCTGGTGTCATTCAAAGAGGATCCAGTGTCTGTCAGCCTGGGATGACATGCTCAACAAGCCATGCTGGTTCGCTTGAGACGGCTTGCACCCTTAGGCTTTCGAATACTGGCCAAGGCTCTTGCCACCCCCATAGTGCCTTTTTTAGGCAAGGCTCAAAAGACAAACCCACCACCATAAATAGCACAAGTAACAAAAAACTGAGGGTAATGCCACTCAATGCCAGAAATCTAAACCTTAAAACGCATGCACTCGAGGCACTCCTCAGTACGGAGAAAATCAATATATATGCAGTAACAAAAACCTGGTTTAAGGCTCCAGAGAGCACCCCAGCACTACCAGGCTACAACTCACACCATAAATTTTGGCTAAAAAACCTGGACCGAAATACAAAAGGTGGGGGCGTATCCATATTCATCAAGGATATTCACACCTCCAGGTTAGTGGCACAGCATGATGCTTCAGAGATCATCCACATGCAACTAACAACGGGCAAAACTGAAATTCAAATTGTAGCTTTCTACAGATCACCCACCATGTCCCAGGACCCCCATTCTGCATTTCTGGAAACAATGGGAAACATGAAGGTCCTACCAAACACCCTGATATTGGGTGATTTCAATTACCCAAACATTAACTGGGAGAGCCACTCAAGTACTAACTCCCTTGTCCAACATTTCCTAGAATTTATAAACTCAAATGCCCTGGATCAACTAGTCAACACCCCCACTAGAGGTGATAACATATTGAACCTGGTCATCACCAACATGGGCAACCGGTGTTCCACACCGGATGTCAACTCCTTCCAGGTTAGATCTGACAATAAACTAATTGCTTTGGATATCCGCATTCCACCCCCACCCCACTCAAACAAACCACTGTGAAAAACTTTTCAAAAGTAAACTTCATGTTACTTAAGACCGAGGTGGAAAGTTTCAAAGCCCCCATGCCAAAGGATAACGATGTCCAAGCTGCAAAATCCTTTACTAATGCACTCTACGTGCACCTACAAGAATGCATGGATCGTGCTATCCCAAGCAAAACCAAGACTCACTCCTCCAAGAAAAGGAAACCAGTCTGGTGGACCCCTGCCATAAACAAGCTATACAATAGAAGGAGTAAACTAGTACAGAAAAGAGTAAAACCACAAGAAGAAAAGACATCCCTGATCAGTATCAGCAATAAACTACAATCCCTCATAAAATCATCCAAGGCTAGCTTCGAAAGAAAAATTGGCAATGACTCCAAAGATAACCAGAAGGCATTCTTTAGCTATGTCAAGAATCTAAGTGGCAATTCTCAGATCTGCTCAAAGTTAGTGCAGAATGAAACAAAATACACTGAACTGACCGATATCGCCAACATCCTGGCAGACAGGTTCAGTGGCGCATAACCATACCAGAAGAATGTAGTGCCCCTGAAATAACAGACACTCAGTTTAAAACAGCCCTCTCCAAAGCCAAAAACACAGCATCAATGGGAACAGATGGTGTCCCAGGCTGCATCCTACACAAACTCAAAGATGAACTAACCCCTCACCTAAACACACTGTTCAAACAGCCTCTCCACAGGCTACCTGCCCAAAGAGTGGTGCACAGCAATGGTTATTCTACTCCACAAAGGTGGAGCCACAACAGCCCGGGAACTATCGCCCTATAAGCCTGACTAGCTTGGTCTGCAAGGCTACAGAGCTCATCATCATGGATCTCATAAACAGAGACATTGGGAACCTCCAAACACTGAACCCTACTCAGTTCAGATTTGTTAAGGGTAGATCATGCCTCCTAAACCTGGTGGACTTCTTTGAGACAGTTACCAAGGCTATACATGAGGGAAAAGTGGTCCACACAGCCTACCAAGACCTTGCAAAGGCCTTCAACACCTTTCCCCATTCAGGTATTATAGACAAGCTCACCAGCCTGAACATAAACTCCTACGTCACAAGATGGGTTGTCAACTGAATCATGGACAGACCCCACATGGTAAGAGTTGCAAGAGCTAGGTCTGAATCTAAACCGGTTACAAGTGGCATTCTCCAGGGCTCAGTCCTAGGACCCCTCCTATTTGGCATATACTTCTCAGTGGTACAGGCAAGCACAGAAGGACTGTGGTTGAACAAGTTCGCAGACGACTGCAAAGTAGGGGCTATAACTGACTCTCCAGCAGACACAGATATCCTCCAAAAGGGTCTCACTGAGACAGATACCTGGTGTCAAAACCATGGCCTCAAGTTAAGTGCCAAAAAGTGCATAGTCATCCCCTTTTGAAAAAACAAAGTACCCACAAACTACCACATAGGTGGTAGCCCCCTAAATACAGAAGACATAATAAGGGATCTGGGGACCCAAGTAGACAGTAACTTCTCCTTTGATAATCACAGTTCCAAAGTAGTTAGAAAATCCTTCTATGTGGCCCACCTAATCACAAAAGGGGTTTGCATCCAGATTAAAAGAGGTCATTGTGCCCCTCTACGCATCACTCATCAGACCCATCATACAGTACAACGCCCCATTTGGGATGTACCTTACAAGACACCTGCTACAGCTAGAAAGACTGCAGAAGTACCTCACAAAGAGGATTACTGGCCTCAAACAGATGCCCTATGCAGCTCGACTGAAGAAACTTCAGCTGTACTCAGTTGCATACCGCCTACTCAGTGGTGATTTCTGCCTAACATACAAGGCTATGTCCCCATGTCCAACCCAGAATTGATGGCTATGCTCCACCTAAAGAAAGCAATATCCCCTCGAGCCACACGCTCTAGGGATCTAAACCTCACCACAACAATAAATAGGATGTGCTGGAGGGATAGATTCCTATTCCAGAGACTTCCCATGTTCTGGAACAAGACTCCAATCTACATTAGATAGAGCTCCTTGCTAACCCCCTTCAAGAGAAACCTTGATGAGTGGATGGAAAACAGAAAGTTTACCCTGGGGATCACTTCAATGGATCTGCTGGAAAGAGACACAGGGAACTAATCTAAAGGGATGGTGAAAGCCTTCGGGCAGATAGCCTAGTACCTACCAACCTATGAACCTATGTAGCATGTAGAATACTTTATGTGGGATACAGTACTCTGTTTAAATGCACATGTCTGACTCTCTGTGTGTGTGTGTGTGTGTGTGTGTGTGTGTGTGTGTGTGTGTGTGTGTGTGTGTGTGTGTGTGTGTGTGTGTGGGCATGCATGTGTGTGTGTGTGTGTGTGTGTGTGTGTGTGTGTGTGTGTGTGTGTGTGTGTGTGTGTGTGTGTGTGTGTGTGTGTGCATTTAAACACCATTAAGTACTTCTGATTTCTTTTCCTTAATGTTTTTAATGCAAGACCACATAGTAAACATATGTTAAAGTGAATTCAGCTCATATTATGGTTACCATCAGTGGTCACATTTCCTTTGTGGACTACAAAATGCTCATGCACTCTAACAATGAAATGGCTGACTCTAAGTCGGTGGAAATTTCTTACCATGGATCTGCTTGTACCAGATATGCAACCCCCTCTGTGAGAATGTCATAAAAAAGCATAAAAGACCTTTTTTATGAATATTATCTGTGCACCTACTTGATAAGGTTGCCTTTTTTCTCTCTTTCTGCAGTTCTGTCATGTGTGTGGGGTGTGTGTGTGTGTGTGTGGGGGGGGGGTAAATGTGTTGGTACGTTACAAGAAAAAATATTTTCTGACTTTTCTCTTAATGCCACAGAAACCTTTGATATTACATTTAAGTTATCTTAACATATAAACTATTATAGATAACTAACATTTAAAGCTTAGCATTTCTATACTGTGATGCTGCTTATGCAAATTTGTTATAAGAGGTGACAACTGCCTTCAAACCCTTGACTGAGCTAATTGCTTTGTTTTGCTATGAAAGGAGAGTGTTAAGTTCTCTTCCTCTCTGCAGTAAGAACAGCAGAAAACAATTCCACAGCTTTCTGTCTTTTTTATATCAGCTGCTGTGTTCCTGACATTAGCAGGATTAATTGCCCATCTAAGACTGACAGCAGTACCTGACAGGGTAAACTACATAGTTAACTTTGTATAGTATATGTCCTAAGTGCAGAGACAAATTCCTCTGCAAAGTATGTGAGAAGTTAAGCAGAATCTGACAGGGTAAACTACAGATTTAACTGTGTCTATGAAATGTCATGCAGGAGACAAATTTGTCTGCAAAGTATGTGAGAAGTTAAGCTTTAAAAAAATTAGGTGAACTTCCTCTTCCTTTAATTCCAATGCAAGGAAATAAAATGTTTAAGAAGAGTAAGCAGGTTTCTGGTATCTACACAATCATACTGTAGGGAGAAAGAAACCTAAAGATTGTGTTAAACTGTAGGAAAGGGTAGAGTTTCCTTTAAGTAAACTACAAGAAGCTATTTTATTTATGCAGCATAATTCAGCACAGCATGACACTCACAATACACTATGTGAATGGTAATAGACACCTAAACTAGAACCATCCATCTAGTCCAAAGAGCTGAAACAAGCATGCAGGTAGTTAGGAAAAATCACTGCTCAGTGGCCTCATTTTCTTATCTCCCAGCCAGAGCCCCTAGAAACACACAGAAAAAACAATACCTTCAGACATTACTTCTGAATGTCATATTTTTATTTTATTTTATTTTTATTTTACATTTGTTATTCAGGATTGTCCGACTGGATATATGTCCATTTTCAGCGGAGGCCCGGGGAGAAATGCTCCAAACAGTAAAAAAATTATCATTACATATCACATATCAGAGATAGCATAATAGAGTATTTACAGAGAACATAGAGACAACCCATACAGAAATTGCATATAGAATTTGTTTTACATATTCATGCCGTTTTATGTATATATGACAGTCTACCTAAGCAACCTGCAAAATCATAACTGGAAGATGCACACATTGTTTTTAGCTTCAGTATTGTTAAATTGTGACTAGGCTTATCAAACTTGACAGCATAGCAGCAACTTAGCTATTTAGATCACACAGCTGTTTACTGATACAGTCAAGCATACCACATATCTCAGTTTAGATACAAATTACAGCATTGCCAAATATGCCAGTGCAGACCCAGACACATACTGAGAAACACACAATACTAGCTTCTGCTAAAAGTAATTGCAACACAATTCATCAATATCAGAATTGCTTACTCCCAGAACCTTAAAAGTTTCCTGTTACATACACATTAATGGGACAGCTTGAAACAAGTATTTCTTTTTGCAGGGGGATACCCTGCACCCCATCACACGTGGAGCAAATTCTCACAACCCAAACTTAAATACAACTCTATAGCCCCAGAACATTACGAAAGGGTGAAAATCTACAAAACATTGCACAACAGTCTCAGGCAGCCATTTATTTTACTCTAGCAGTAGGGAGCAAGTGGTTTTCAAGATTTCAAGGATATGAAATATTAATCTAGAATTTATTTATTTATTTTTTTTGTTTTATAGTGTGTTCACATGTACTCAGTATTTCAGTGTTTGCTCATTACCCTGTACATTCTTACTATTTTGTTCAGGAAATTACTTCAGACCTAGTGTCCAGTATCCCCCAATTATTTTAATTGGGAATGTATCACCATTCAGACATAACATAAGAAACTTACTGTGCAGGCTATTCTACAGACATCAACAGGAAACTACTGTGCCACATTCAGAAAATGTCCTCCAAGATTTCCCACTGGAGAAATGGACATGTAATGTAGATAAGTGTAGCACTATTCACAGTGGCTTACCACGGACTACCATTCCTCCATTTTCTTAATAAAGCCCAACATTATCCTGCCATTTGTCCCTTGCCAAAGACAAGCATGCCAGGAGCATAATCAGTCCATTTTCCACTCTGACCCTCAACACCATCCCTTAAAAGACAATATTCAGATAGATTTTTACCCTCATATTCCTCAACAACAACAACATTCCTCAACCTATACCATGCTAGCTAAGCAAACCACTGATGTGGTAACAGGCAGGACACAATGCTATTTCACTTTATTGTCCTAAGCCATCTGTATCACATAAGTATATAGCATTAAATCATTAACTGAGGTAATATCTTTCTACAGGCATTTCATAGGTTCATAGATAAGTATTAGGCTAGCTGCTCATGTGGGCCATTTTAAGCCTATCCAGTTTCCCTTTGGGTGCTTGAATTAACTTATCTGATTTGGCATTACATAGGCCATACACATCCTGTGGTAGACAATTTGAGAAGTCACATGCATGGGAGGAAACAATTACAAGCTGCCTCTGTCCATTAGTTGCAGAGGAGTAGTCTTTGGATAAATTTCCTGTTTCCCATCCGTATATCCAATTTGTTTTTGAATATGGCCAGGAATGAGCTTTATTTTATGTGGATAAGGAGTTTCCAGAGCAAGGGTATCCCCTGTGAGATATACCAGTCCTTCCTAACTATTCTGTTAATGCTGGAGAAGATGTTTAGATCCTTAGACTTGAGCATTTTTTATATCATTTGACTTGCTGATGCACAGCAAATCTATCAGTACTGGGTTAGAGGATGCCTTGTATGCCAGACACAGGCCACCTCTTAATATTTTGTAAGATACTGAGTATAGTGGCAGCATTTGAATCGGTCCATGTAGGACATATTTTAAGGCCTTGTATCCTTCTAGTAAGGTACCCTGTGGGGTTTACAGCTGTTGCAAGTATCTGTACAGTTACAGTTAGCATATTATGTATTTCACATTTCTTAAAGAAGGGGGGTCTTACTAGAGATATCATAGAAGCTAAAACATGCAAATGATTCATGGTGTCAATATACATATTTATGAAGAAATGAAAAGATCTGAAAAAAATGAAGAAAAAAATGTGTTTTCAAACTATAGAAATCAAACTCAGAGTAGACAAAAATCAACCACTACAAATACCATGATATTTCTTACTACAGGGAAACTTAATCAGAAAACTCAAAATTTTGCATACAAAATTTTGATTTACTCTTTACTGTGAGTAGTAGAATTGAGGAAGACCCTGAAAAGCACAGTGAGCGTTGTATATGCTGCTAGAGAAGAAGGCTAGGATATATACTGCCATGGAAATGATATTAACAAATAATACTCTGACATTATAAAACAAGTAGATGACATTTTATTTTTCGAATAATCAACAACAATTTTATTTCCTATTTGCAAACAGGGAAGCATCATTTTAGAACAGTCATACTCATACATCTCAACCTATTAGTACAAGAAATCTGGACAAAGCCTAAAATAATGGGATTACAAAAGCCCAACATGTAAATATTGTTCTTATAAACTTAAAACATGGATAAAATAACAGTTGTTTTTGTTACCATACATTTGCTGAAGGATATAGTCTGAAACTCAAATGTATGTCAGTATTGAGTGATTTCAGTCCCACTGAGATGCTAAAAAAATACAGATTTTATGAGGAATAGACCAAAAACATGAGGAAAAAATCTGGGCTTTTTCTGAAAATCAGAACAGTTGAGAGGTATAGTCATACTATCTGTTTAAAAAAACACAACTAGCAGTCTGAACCTCTGACCTTTTATGGACAATTGTAACAGACTGGACTTGTGTAATCTTAAGATTTTCTGATTATTACAAATATGTCAGCTAATTTTAATTTGTTATTCTTAATTTTTCTAAGAAAAAACAGACATTTTAGTTTTTACATCAAATATTCTTAATGTTTTAAACAGTTTGCCTTAGATACCTTTATCTAAAATAAATATGTGGCACAGTCTAGAAGTGCATGTTTAGCAGAGCAATATATGATGACACATTTGGTCTTGTAGAAATAATGAATTTGCATCTACGACAAGTTAACAGAGTACACGTGTAAGTATGTATGGTTAATAAAGACATCAGAAAACTCAAATTTCAGCTCTGCTGTGCAAATCTCAACTAAGCATTACTTACAGGCGATCTTGAACAAATAGCCTTATATAAAAGATGAGTTTTTAATATTAGAATAGCTACATTAAAACATCAGGTGTCAGTGCACATTATTTTCTCTAGATGTAATAGTCCTTGGTCTAGGAATTTGCACTATCAAAAATAAAGGCTTTCTAGCTTTTTTGCTATGTGAAGCAGAGACAGAGAGAAACATAATATGGCTACAATTGTTATAAAGAATTCAGTCTGAGGTTACAAATATGTAAGCAATTATAAGCACACAATACAGTCTTTCATAAACTAGGTGTACCAACTTATCCTGTGTCATGGGTCATGCAACCCTGACTACTCAAATGCATTAGTTTTTAAGTAATGATGGAGGATTTGAAAATACATTTCCACTACAAACATTTTTACTTTTAAATAATAAATTGCTTATTATTGTGTGATGGACATATTGCAATACAGTACAAACAACATGATATAACTGAATACACATTTTTTTAAGTCTCAGTTTAAGACAAATGAAATTGTAATAGTGCTCTGTGAACAAAATGCTTTTGATTTGGCAGCAGAACTTTACAAAGTTATTACATTTGAAGCAGATATGGAGACCAAGTCAGTTT
>NC_056744.1:1042978596-1042988596 GCF_019279795.1 Protopterus annectens | reverse complement strand
ACATAAGTCTATTTGCCAAGTAGACTGTTATTTATTTGTTTATAATTTTTACTGTAAAAATGCTGCTTTACTAACAACGTACACTTGCAAAGCCAGAACATACTAATATTTACAATAACATATTTTATATACAGACTGTCAACCAGTAAAAGGAAACATGATGCAATGCTATTTTCTCAAATCATTTTTTACAGCTGAGATGTCTCTAGTATTCACTTTTAGCACATACTGCATAATCTAATTAATATGCACAGAAGGGCAACATATTGACTTTAGGGGATATCAGTGTTTGAAAATAACTTCGCTTGTTCGGTTGATTATAATGTACCACCCATTGATTGTAATACACAAACTACTTTGTGAATCTCTTTGGCAGATTCAGTAATCTTACTATTAGTGACAAAATCAGTAAAAAATGTTTCTTGACATTTGATGTACAAGTCAGCACAATAGCTTCTTTACATTAAAACATTACTCTGAAGTGGTTTCAGTTTTACTGTATGTTTAATTAAACTTATTTAATCATACATATGAACATTTGGCACACGAGGTGCATAATGCCAGATACTATCAGTGCTTAATATCAGTTTTGAAGAATTAATACACAACAATATCATAACAGGAAACATTGACTGTCTTGTGTTTCAAGCATAAATATGGATATATATGATATTCATATCAGATTTTAGCCATGTGACATATGACTCCATTGTTTTACTGCTGCTCCCAAACACTCCTGACAGTAATACATAAATAATTCATATGCATTTTTATTATTGGCAATATTACAAAACCTGTAGTCATATACTATTATTCTGTTAAGAAAACAAACAACATCTAGAATGTAGAATAAATCAGAGCTTTTGCTATTTTTTTCCATGCACTTGTACTATTTGACTTTATTTATGTGTATATTGGACAAATAGCCTTTACTGAAGCATCATATTCAATAATGAATAGAGAAACGGTACCACTCTCCATTGCCGTTTAGCTCAGGAGTCTGCCATTATGTAGGTTATCAGATGCCAAGGAGAGAAAGAAACCCACAAAAAGTTATTAGACATAGAGGCATGTGTCATTATTAATTTTGCAGAACAGGAATAGGAGAAAAAATATTCAGGACAGCAGTAAGAAGTAATACAACCCAAGAGAGTAACAGTGACTCATCTGCATAGTTTTCCTTTTTTTCAAATGATAAATTTGTTGTTCGTGACGGTCCTGAATGAAACACATGCTATGTATTTAAATAGAACAAATACATTTTATCTTAGTGATGTAGTACATACATTTGCATATACTGTGTTAATATTTATAGCTTACTAAATGGTATATTCAACAGACTTATTTAATTACTGACTAAATTATTATAATTTAGAACTATTTAAATTCTACTCAGTTTTAACTACTGACTATATCATAGAAATTCATAGAATGTATTGTACAGATATACTAAGGCTATGTTGTATAATATGTATTATATCTACATACGTTGCTTTACTTACTGATGTTAAAATACTTAGTTGTATCTGTCGCAATTTCTTTGTATATCACTGTAGTCAGTGTTATATTGCTTGTACATTGAAGTCTGTAACTTGGAGCTTTTCTCCCTGGCCTCCGCTGAAAATGGGTTCTTTTTGACCCAGACAGACCATCACAGTAAACAAATGTCAAATAAATAAATAAATAAAGTTTGGCAACAAACCAAGTTATCCCGGGACATCTTCATGAGGGGTTAGATTGATATTAGTGGGAATTAATTGGGTTGGAGAGGGGAAAGGGTTAAGTGGAGGCAGGGATGGTTGGGAGGAAATTAGATAAGGATAGGAGAGGCTTAAGAGGTTTATACAAATGTAGCTGGGTAAGCAATCACATTTTGGCGTGAACTTGCTAAAGGCAGGCTATGCCCATGATGACCTGTAAGTATACCAGGAGAAAGGTAGGCCTCTGAGTACTGGTTAGCAGTAGGTGGCCTATATGTAGATATTTCTTTATTTATTTTTCTTCTCAAGTGCTTGTATGTAGATATTTCTTTGCTTAGTTTTCTTCTCCAGACTAGGAGGTAATGGTAAATGTGTTGGTTTTAAATTGAGTTAGGGCAGTGTGGTGGGGTGTGATGGTTAGGTTTATTATGTGAGGTACGAATACTAGTGGGGGTTGGTTGGATGTGTCAGGCTGTGGGGTAGTGGCAGGGAGTAATTTTTTTTTCTTTCTGTTACTCTTCTTGAGTCTTTATGGTCCCACTATATTCTTGGCTGCATATTTGGTCATGGGGCCCAGATGAGTGATGTTTAGAATGGCTTGATCAGGTGTTCTTCTTGGCTCGAGGGGCCTTTTTGTATGGGTGAGTCTGTTACCAACCTTAAGGTTAGTTGTGTGTTTGCTTGATGGAGGTGTGACTCACGGGGCCTGGACTGTGAAGGGGTGAGTGGTGTTGCGAACTTGTCTGGCTGTTTTGTTGGGCCTGGTTGCTTTTGGATTGGTCAGCAATCATTGCTGGTGTTGGGTTGTTCTGAAAGGATTAGTGGGGTTTATTTGGTTGGAGTCTATGAGTGTGGAATGTCAGCTTGTGGGGCTGAAATGGTGCTTTCCTGGAGTTGACACTGTTGTCCTTGTCAAGCTGATCTTGGTGTCATTGAATTCCGGCTCTTGGTGTCTTTGCTTCAGCCGTGCATAGCAGCCTTGGTGTTGAGGCTTGGTTTGCGGGCTTGCGGCAAAAGTTTATTGCTGCACTTGTGCAGTTGTCGTCATTGTAAAGGGTTGATCATTGCTCATGGTACGGTACGGGTTGTTTCTGCACTTTTGGTACATTCACTTGACTGTTACGGTACGGATATGTACCGAGCTTCGGCATGTCGCCTTGCTTGGGTCCTGCAGTTTTTGCCTTGAGCCACAACTTCATACTGGACAGGGGATATTGTGCATAAAAAAAATTGTCTTACAAAAGGCAAAAAAGAACAATCAGCACAGGAACTGCCTTCTCCTGAATACGTTAGTTATTAAAGAAAATATTTTGAGTAGTGTCCCTGGTTTAAAGTTATTGGTTTGTTGGATGAGTTGAGTGAGAGGTTGTTTGGCTGTGTCAAGTCTGGATCCTGTAAGTCATCACCAAGTCAGGGGAGAGAACGTTTTATTCCTGGGTGGGATCCGGGTTTGGCTCTGTCATGGTACCAGTGGTCCGCTGCTCTGTCAAGTAGGGGGGTTGCTGAGTTGCTACTATTTGTGCAGGCTAGCAACTGTTTGGTTTGGTACTCCTTTCTGTTGGTTGGCTGTTCGTAGGTTTAAAAAAATATGTATATTAATACATAAAAACCAATGGCTTAGTTCTTCACTGGTTACATTTTTTCCCTTTAGAACTTGGGCAGTTGCTCCTAAAACTTTTAGACTTGTTAATGGAGCACAAGGACGATCTTTGTATTGTAGCCACCATGTGGTGACCTGCATTCAGTTTGAGCTTTATATCTTTAGAGGTAAGCGCAGGTCCAGTTTATCTTGGAAATTTCAGTATAGTGCATACCTCTCCATGGTACAGATTTTGCAGGACATCCTGATTTTGCCCCAGATTTTGGTCCGTTTTTCATAAAATTGTGGTTTGCTGGCAAATTAGTGAAAATAATTTAAGATGGGAGTTGGAAACTCAAATGTCTGTCATGAATTTCAAATGTTCCATTTGTGAACTCATTGTGGGTATAGCGGCCTTGCCACAGGTAGATAGCAGGCATAAAATTTAATGTAGTCTTTTTCATCTGCAGTCAGAGTATTAAAAAAAAAAAAAAAAAAAAGGGTCAATATTCTAAGGGCAGGCTGTGAGATTGCATAGTAGCAGGTGCTGGCTGCAAATTTGTAAAGGTATTTGTACATGGGTTGGTGTGTGTGTGTGTGTGTGTGTTGTTTATGTATATTTATAATATATAGGTATGTGTTTTTTATTGCACACAGGTGATTGAATGCAGTTAAGTGCATCTGGATGTTTGGTTTTTTGTTCGGATTCTGGTACTTTAGGATCACAGGAAGGTAGGTAAGGAGTGGAAGGGTCATACGTTTAACAGTTAGGGAAGGGAATACCTTGTTGGTTCATTAATTCAAACTATGTGTCAGAGTTCCTAGCAGTAAAACACTATTTAAAAATGTCCTTATTTATTAAAAAAAAAAAATGTGTTTGCATTCAAGGGTAAAGGGAGCAACAGCTATTGGCTGAAGTTAAGGGCTACTCAATGGTAATGGATTCTGCTGTGGTGGAAGTTTGGGTTCCTGTTGTGGGCATGATGAAGTTACAGGTAATTAATTTTATTTACTGGTCATTAAGGCATGTCACTGTTGGTGGGGTTCAGGTAGGTGGGGTGGCGTCACAGCAATCTTAAGGATCAGAGGAAGTTAATAGGCTACTTGCTCTGGGGTGCTTACAAGCTAGACATGTCAACTCTTATTGCTGCTTGTAGCATCTGTCACCCTTGTCCAAGGGGATATGATTCATAACATTTAAAAAAAAATGGGGGGGTGGTTGAGTTTGGCAAGCACTTGATAGGGGTGGCAGGGGTCCTTGTCAGTGACTCCATCTTAAGAAATTCTTGGTATGTGTGTACATGGAATTTACTGTCTCGGATATCAACTTTAGCTGAGGTTCAAGCTAATGTCATGAGTATCTCCATGTTCCAAGCAGGTCCAAAGTCATAGACCAAGAGCATGATGTCTTATGTTGGTTGCTAAGTCTAATTTGATGGTGGTGTGGTGATGGGCTTTCAGTTACTGTGGTGTTTCTCAGCAAAGGTCCCTGATGGTGGAAGTGTGTTTGTATCAGATGTCTGATTTGCTATGGTAATGAGCAATGTGGTCATACCTGGGAGTATGCTAAGTGGTCAACAGCTACTCCTGCATTGGCAGAAGTATGATAATTTTGTATACAAATAAGACCTTGTTTATTTGCAGGGGTATCTGTGTACTGCTACCAAGGGAGTTGGGAGGTAGTTTTATGGGAATCTTTGAAAGGACATTTAATCTGCAGGGTTGTTTTGCATTTGGTAGCGTCTGCATTTTATGCAGTTGATGAATGAGATATCCTTTTGCTGGTGTATAATTGTCATTAAGAATTTGGATTATGCATGTGTGGAGTATTTACAGTCTTTTCTTTTACAGATCACCGAGAGCGGATGGGGACATGCAGAGTTGGTATTATGTGGGGGACTGAAGGAATGTGGACTTGACAGGTGAGGGAAGAAGCAGAGGAGGATTTCGGCTGATGGAGCAGTATGAAAGAAGGTCACAGGTTCCAAGTACTGCAGCAGAATATGGAGTTGTTAATTTGTGTGTTTTCTTCCCGGCAGTCACAAGGCAATGTCTTGTCTTGGTTTGATCTTATATGGGGTGCATCAAGGATGACTTTTATTCTTTTTTATGGGTAGTGAGGGTCTTCTTTGAAATGGGTCAGGTAATATTGCATACATCAAGGATCAGGGGTAATGGGTTGCATTGCATAAGTTAGGCTTGTGAGCTAGAAGGTGGATTTTGATGGGAGGAGTTACCATTGAGTCACTGCAGTTTCCGGATAGATGGGCCGGGGTTGTTTTACTATAGTCTATATGGTAATACCATATCATGGACATGGTATGACCTGGTGAAATTGAGCAATCTCTAGTTTGTTAGTATATTATGTTGGTTAGTTTTGCATGGTTGGTCTATTGTTAGTCATGTTTTTAGGGTCATACTGCTACTGGCCATGATGGTGGTGTTTTTAAGGTCGTACTGCTACCAGCCAAGCTGATGGTTTGCTGTCTTATTGTTTATATTGGGTAATTAATGTGATAGCATTTTATTAAATGGGATATAAAAAGAGATCTAATAGGGGACTTACATTTATTTGGTCAGCAAAAAAAAAAAATGTTTCATTGGAAAGGTAAATGGAGTTGCAATATGGCATGGTGGTATGCAAGATGAATTTACAGTGTTCTTTCTTTTACAGATGTAAGCAGTCAGGGCTGGAAAGTGAAGGTTTCCTCAGGGTGACTCTTCCTGCTGTTTTGAATACATTGGTCACAGGAGATGTTTTGGTTATCAGAGTGGTGTGCAATGAGGTTGCAGAGGGTAGTTAGAGTGAGTACACCTTGAAGGAAACAGAGGTGAAAGGTAATGAACTTTGTTGCATAGTTCTGGTGGCTTACATATTATTACTTTATTCAGGTTCATTGAGGCACAGTTGAATTTACATGGGTTTGGGATAGTGGGGTTGCTTTCAGGAGCTTGGAACCTTGGGGTGTTTATAGTTACTCATCCAGTTGTTTAAACCATATTTGGGGGAAGGGCCAATGACGCGTTTGACATGATGCCAAAGTTTGTTCCTAACAGGTGGTATCTTTGGGGCAACAAATTTGTTCCTTGAGTAGGTAGTGTTAATGTCACATAACAGGTTAAGGTTTTACAGAGTAGCACAAGGATCATTTCACTTGTGGTGTGAGCAAATTTTTTAGTTAGAGTTTTAGGAAGCATGGTAGATAGGTGGCTGTGTTGGGGTAATTTTAGAAACTGGGGTGTTGTTTACACAGGAGCTAGAAGGTTTAAATAAAGCTTGGTTGTAGGATATGGCAGTTGTAGACCAGGTTTTAATTCCTTACTAGAGGTATAAGGGAAAAAAGCCTTCGAGGGGAAAGGCCATGGACAAGCAGTGGTTAAGGATGGTTAGTAGTTTGAGTGTTCTAGCTAGGACAGTTGCTAGGAAGGAGTGGGGGAGGGTTGATGTTCTGAGTGGGGTGGTTTGGGTTCTAGTCCGGATTATCATTTGGTGAATGAATGAATTGGGGGTGTTAAAGTTGGGCATGTAGAGTACTTCATTGCTGGGCATAGGCAAGTTTTCAGGAACTATGTCAAGGGGTGCTGTTTTCTGGCACTTAGTGTTAGGTCATTAAAGTTTTGTGAGTTAGAATATTCCCTACAGTAATCGGATTAATGCAAATCCAGAACTGGGTAGTTTAGTGGGCTAAGGTGATATGCTACAGTTGACAGGGTCCTGGGTTTGAGACTTGCTAAGGGCTTTCTTTTAGCGGGTGTTGATTGGAGTTCAAGGGGTTATAGTCTGTGGCTTTAGGTTGTCATTCTGTTCAAGTTGAGTCATGATTAGTGGCTTGAAGGAAAAGGTCTAAAAGGGAATACGTTCTCTTGGAGTGGATGTTCCAGTGGTACAGTGGGGTCACAGGTAATCCTACTTTATTTAATTTCATTATGGCAAGTTTCAGTAATGGTATGTCAAGGTGTGGGTTTATGAGGGGATTCTAAGGTGTTTTAAAGATGATGGGTACACCGAATAATGTTTGGCTTAAATCTTCCCTTTATGGGAGGTAGCTGGTTGAACAATTTTGGATAGAAGGGAGGGGGAACAGCCTGGTTAGGCTGGTTGGAGGAGAAGAGGGACAGGCTTGCCCTCTTCTGTTCCCCCGTCTGGTGTCTGGATGTTCATTTCAAGGATCTGGAGAAAGGAAAATAAGCAGCTGTAGGAAGCTTGCTGAATAGATAAGCAAGCTGAGGTAAGGATGCTGCTTATTTGGTGGAAGGTAATTCAATGAACGATGGATGAAATTAGATAGGATGCTGCTTCATAAGTAAAGCAAGCAAGCAGCGGTATGGACCCTGCTTACTGGGCAGGGTGAGTAGGTACACTGCCCTTATAAACATTACAAGGATGGTGCTTTATAAGTAAAGTAAGTGAGCAGAGGTATAGAAGCTGCTTACTGGGGCAGGGTGAGTAGGTACGCTGCCCTGATTAATATTACAAGGATGTTAGACTGTGTTTAGAATGAACTATATTATGGCTAGTTATAAATAATGAACTTGGTGTACAAAGCTATGTTATGAAAGTTTAATAAAGGTTGTCAAATGTCATTTGGTATGATGTGCTTATTGAAGAGGACCAGGACAAATGAAGTTTGGCAACAAACCAAGTTGTCCCGGTACATCTTCATGAGGGATTAGACTGATATTAGCAGTAGTCAATTGGGTTGGAGAGGTGAAAGGGTTAAGTGGAGGCAGGGATGATTGGGATGAATTGATATAAGGGGGGGGGGACCTAAAAGGTTTAAGCAAATGTAGCTGGGTAAGCAATCACATTTTGGCGTGAACTTGCTACCCACCCACCTTCCCCTTTTTTGTTGGTGGATGGGGAGAGTGGGGTTATTTTATCAGTCAGGGTAGGCAGAGAAAAGGGACATGCTTGCCCTCTTCTGTGCCCCCTCTGGTATCTGGATGTTCATTTCAAGGATCTGGGGAAAGGAAAATGAGCAGCTCAGGGAAGCTTACTGAATAGATAAGCAAGCTGAGGTAAGGATGCTTCTTATTTGGTGGATGGTAATTCAATGAATGGTGTATGAAGTGAGATGGGACGCTGCTTCATAAGTAAAGTAAGTGAGCAGAGGTATAGACCCTGCTTATCGGGCAGGGTGAGTAGGTACGCTGCCCTGATTAACATTGCAAGGATGGTGCTTCATAAGTAAAGTAAGTGAGCAGAGATATGGACGCTGCTTACTGGGGCAGGGTGAGTATGTACGCTGCCCTGATTAACATTACAAGGATGTTTATGCTGTGTTTAGAATCAACTATATTATGGTTAGTTGTAATTAATAACTGGTGAATAAAGCTATGTTATGAAAGTTTTACGTCGTCAAATGTCATTCAGTGTGATGTGTTTATTGAAGGGGACCGGGACAAACGTATACACAGTTAGCACAAATAAACTGATGTTAGTTTACACAGCAAACACATTAAAAAATTTCAAGATGCCGTTTTACAACTCAGGATTTAACCTTTAAAATATAAAGTATGTTCTGACATGTTAGTTACTTGCTAAGAGCTTAAATTTGCCATGCACACTTCGGCCATTTATTTAAAGGCAGTCTATTAACAACTCATATATGTGTTTTATATCACCCCATTTCTTTAGCAGCTACAACTATTTTATAGTAGGGCTTTACAACGAATTTTTGAGCATTTCACTTATTACTGTTCACAGAACAAACTATAACTTACCAGATATATAAATTAAACACCTTCCCAGGGATTCATGAAGCTTGGCGCAAGGATGGTTTTAGCCTTGTGCCGAGTGTCCTCATTACAGATGTTGCAGCAACGCCATATGAATATTTATGAGGGCACGCTGACATACCCTCAATGTGCACAGGAAATGTGTGCAAGTGCAGGGGGCGTGTTTAAGTGCTCTACGGAGGCGGAAACATGCCCCACAGTTGCACAACCTATTATGCTTACTATTAGAGCCCGCCTTTAGTAGTAAGCAATTAATTCAATGTCTGTGGATATTGAAATGTATGCTAAGCATACAAGAGTATCCATGAACACTGAAATAAAATCAAAATAGTAAACACACATGCACGTAGTGGAATGTTGAGCCTTGTCCCTGGAACTCTCACAATTAAATTCCCCATGTCCCTAGTTTACATTTGTATTGCTTCAATATCGAAAGTGTAAATGAAGCGCAGCGTGTTTGTGTGTCACTGCCCCCTGCTTAGCATAGCTTACACATCAAAATCATCCAAATAGAAAAAAACATGCAGAATCAATGTTAACGTCAAAAGTGTAGTGGTTAGAGCATCCGCCTAATGAACAGGTATGCAAGGTTTGAACCCAACTATAGCACATATCATTTTCCATGTGGAATGTCGTTTTGCTGTATAACCTACATAATAACATGCAAATGTGAACTAGAGTACTGCATGAAATTTTTAACTAATGTCATTCAATCAAAGTGGTAGTGTCATAATGAATAAGGCACTAATAAGCAGGTGTAAGCACAAATAAGCACTCGTAAACATATATAAGTACCAGTAAGCAAGTCTGCGTGTGCTTGCGTGGGTGTAAGCAGTGCCCAACATAGGAAATGCATATAATTATGTAGATGTATGTGCATGTGTATGCACAGATATAAAAATATATATATATATATATATATATATATATATATATATATATATATATATATATATATATATATATATATATATATATATAT
>NC_056744.1:1042886096-1042973596 GCF_019279795.1 Protopterus annectens | reverse complement strand
GTGCCACTGTGAAGTAAGCAGGTGTGCCCATAGCTTAGCCTTTTTAAAACCGGCCAATTACGAAAAGTGAGAGAATCTGGCCCTACTTAAACTGAAGAGGTGGGAATATAGCTCATAACGGGTTGCAGCATCCCCCTGCAGGCAGAATGGCTGGAGTAAAACGTGACCAAATAACCAACAATTTTACAATATAAAAACACAGGTTTATTAATTAATACTTGTAAGCGCTTTCGAAAGGGTCCCTGCCCCAACTTCTTCAGATCCCTTCGAAAGCGCTTACAAGTATTAATTAATAAACCTGTGTTTTTATATTGTAAAATCGTTGGTTATTTGGTCACATTTTGCTACCGAGCTAGTGATCCAAGGAGTCTTTTTTGTTTGGAGTTTCATATTTTACACTGTTAGAATATCTGGAGTAGGAGAAGGCACTAACTTTAGAGCGCAGCGCTGGGGCATCCAGGAGTCCAAATTCATGGTATGGCACCTGGTAAAGCACCATGACAGGAGACTACTGCTGTGCCAGTACCAGGCCTCGCAGTACAGAACGGAGGCCTGGGACAGTCTCGCCCATGACCTCACTAGTGCCACAGGTATCCCCTGGACTGGTGAGCAGGTCAGGCACCACCACACAGAACTGAAGTGGCAGAGGGGGGATGTCCTGGAACAGTGTATCCAGGAAGCAAGGCAGATGCAAAATGCCCCAGAACTAAGTACTCCTTCCACTACGTAGTTAATAATTGCCTACCTTGTGTATACTATGGATAGGTATGGCTAAATGAGATGAGCGTGCTGTGAACCAGCAAGCCTATGATGGTAGGCTGCAAAGGATGTGTCATGAGGCAGGTTAGTAAACAGCCTGCATGTACTGTCATAACAAATAAATGTAAGAGCCTCAGAAAGTATTGTACCAGTATACAGAATTGTGTAATATGCTGTGAATAAAAGTGTAATCCCTGTATTGCTTCTCTTTACTCTGCAGTCATATGTTGTTGTACTGTTGCAGTTATTAAATAGTACTGTTGTAGTAAGCAGTGTTACCCATACTGTGGTATGCAGATACAATGTGTATGAAGTGCTGTATAACAATGTTGGAAGTGCAAACAGGTCAGTAATATTAGACAAAATACATTGCAAAGCCTCACAACAATTGCCTGATAGCATAGTGTACAGTGATCTTAACTGTACTGCTTTTGTCACACACAGAGGGCTTTGAATCCCAGGAGCACTAGTAAGTTGTATGCATAATCATTCCAGACAACCACACACAGTTTGCTAGAATGTTCAGAGAGAAAGCTCTATGCATATTTACACTTAACAACAATACAGATTTTGCTAGAATGCTCAAATATTGAGTGGTATGCATATTCATACCCCTCAACTGTTCCAATCTGCCCAGTATGTCCTGATAAATGGCCCACATCACCTGCCTTTTGATCTGTTCCTCTGACAAATTAGTGTGATGATCCAAGAAATGTAGGCAGCTGTTAATGATATATAACTGATAGTCAGAGAATGTACATGCAAGCATACCTGTCATCCTAGCGTCTCACCCAAAGTGTATGAGAGCAGTCTCAAAACATGTTGCATTAACACCTGCATATTGTCAAGCCTGTACTTAATACACAGGTCTTTTATATACTACTCTATAAACATACCATTGTGCAATATAACGCCATTGGATAGTGTAATAATACATGTAAGGGGCAGACCACTTCAGTGATTACGAATGTTATGATAACTACAAGGATTTATTAGTTGTTAATTGAACTCTCTCTCTCTCACCCCTACCATATGTGCATAAATAACCATTTTAGACAATTAATTTGGTATGTCTACACTCTTAACCTTTGTTGGGACATATGTCCTATTGTTTTATAAATATTCACATCTGTTTCTATGCATGTGCCATGTTAAAATACTCCCATATTGGTGGCCTGTTGCCCTCAATTAAACCTGCATGTTGTTGCAATGGCCACTGTTTACCCATATATGCATGTGTTCCGCCTGCTCTGCAACTATTTATATCTGGTGCCCTGGGTAATGGGAATACTTATGCATGCTGTTATAACTAATCGTGAATGCTGTTGACTATTACTAACCCATACCTGCCTTAAACATGTGACAACATAGCTCGTATGGGATAGCTGGTCTCAGTGGACTCACCTGTTCCACCTCAACTGGCTATGGCACTGGGCACCAGCACATCTGGGGCCCAGCCTGTGACCTCCTCGTCCGTTGGCCCTGCACCACCTTCGGATGGAACCGCCACAGGGGATGGGGCTCAACCCTCACCTAGGAGCGGGACCGGACAGGAACCTGTCACCCATGGTACAGTCTGGGCTGTGGTGTGTAGGGAGCTCGACAGGGGATTCGAGACTGCCTATGAGAGCTTGAGGGCCAAGTGGCACAACTAGAGGATGAGCCTGCTCCTCCTACACAGCCCCCAGCACAGCCACCTTCTGGACTGTGAAGGTGCAGAGGTGACTGCCCATGGGTGGGGACTTCAGTCCCACTGTATCCATTTTGGGCTCATGGGCTTGCAACTTCCAAACACCCCTCCCAGTCCAAGGTGTTTCCCGCCCACATGTGTCATATACCGCTTCTGTATGTGTCTTGTTTGTCTTGTCTATAATCCTACCCAACCTATCCTCCCTGATACCTACTATCCTTCCCCAACATCCAACTCTCACCTAAAAATAAAAGAAATAAAGGGCAATCTGTTCCCGCAAAAAAAAAAGCATGCCCCATACATAGCTGTCCCCTTTTTCACCACTTTCCTATCACCCATTTTTTTCTTTTCTTTAAAGAAATTAGCACTGGGGTAAGTGGGAGTAAGCACTTTTAAGCAGCAGTGAGAGAGTTTCAGCCTGTTTGCGCGGGGGTAAGCACTGCTTACACAGGTTAAGGAATCATGAAATAACTGAGTGTAAGGAACTGTAGCCAAAAGTAACCGCTGCTTACCATCACGCAAACCTGCACACACCCACTCACAACTGCTTAAAAGTGCCTTAATCACTCCGTATCCAATGGCCCTTGTTCTGCCCAGCAACAAAATAAATGGCCTCTGAAAGGCTCGAAACCAGGATCCCACACACCACAGCCAATGTGATTTACCACTAAGCCATGGCAGATATATAGACATTGGATGATATCACAAACATAGCATCCAGCACAGTCAATCAACAGTATATGAAATGTATTCCATTATGTAGATGTATGTACGTGTGTTTATGTCCATATATATCTACATACATAGATATAGATATATATAGATATATCAAGAATAAACCACGTGACAACAAAGCATTAAAAAAGAATGAAAAGGAAAACACCAGCAACTCCTGTATTATGTAGTGGTGTTGTCCTATCAAGGTTCCCTCGGGCAGACATGTGTAATTAATACATGCAAACATTTGTACAATGCCCAAATACATGACTTTGAGCATTTTACTTACATTAACAAAACAGTTCCTGTCCAATCATAATGTGAGAACAGTACTCTTGCAAGGTGCTGTGTGCAACATCATCATCATTAAAAAGTTAAATGGGGTAACCATAGAGGGACTGATAGTGTCGTGTGTACACTGGGGTCATCTGCATCACATGTACCTGGAGCCTTGGAACCTTTAGGAGTCATGTGCATGCCATGATCGTGTGCCTGAGTGAGGGGTGAGGAAAACATTAGTATGTTGTGATGCAAATTAAAAAGGTTACATGTGTCAAGTGGAAACGTGTATGAAATGGACAGCTATGCCTGGGGTGGCAGTCATTCTGAGAACAGATTGGCCTTTTGTTTCCATTTTTGTAAGGTGAGAATGGGATGTTGGGGGAGGAGAGTAAGTATGCTCGTGGAGGATAGGTTGGGTAGGATGACAAACAAGACAGCATACAGGGGCGGTATATGACACATGTGGGTGGGGAAACCCTTGGATGGGTAGGAGTGTTTGTCAGTCACAAGGCCATGAGTCTCCAAATGGAAACAATGGGAAGGAGGTCCCCACCCATGAGCAACCACCACTGCACCTTCACAGCCCCAATGGTGGCTGTGCTGGGGGCTGTCTAGGAAGGGCAGGCTCTACCTCTAATTGTGCCACTCTGCCCTTGAGCTGGTGTATCTAGCCTCAAAAACCTTTTCATGAGCTCACTACACACCACGGCCTGGACTGTATGATGGCTGACAAGTTCCTGTCTGGACCTACTCCCGGGGGGCAAGCCTCATCCTCATTGGCGGTTCCACCAGAAGGTGGTGCAGAGCCAACAGAGGTGGAGGTCCAAGGCTGGGCCCCAGACGTGCTGGTGTCCAGTGCCATGGCCAGCTGAAGTGGAACAGGAGGTTCCATCGGGATATACAATCCCATACAGCCTATGGTGTTGCAGTTTTAACACAGGTATGGCTTAGTAATTCCCAACAGCATTCAGGATTACTTATAACAGCAAGCATAGATATTACCATTAACTCAAGACAACAGATGTCATACATTTTCAGAGGGAGCACAACACATGCATATATACTGCATGACATCTGTCCAAAGCATAGATGACTTGTGACTGCAGCTATGAACAGTGGTCCATTATTGGCATGCCACTGTGATAACCTAAGACAGTGACTGTTATACCACTGTTTCATGTGACATATGTCTAATCAGGGATGCGATGCCAGTAACTCTCATCGCTATCACCGTGTACAGACTGCAATCCTCACACTATGCTTCTGCAGTTCACAGATGTGTGTTCTGTGAGTAACAAAAGAAACAAATGGTTCCACACACTGACCAGTCCACAAATGACCCTACAGATGGGGTTTCCTCACAAACAGAGCACTGTGTTGTCAGTTATTAAAACATACAGACTAGCCATTACCACACACAACCTGTTAAACGGGCAGTAGTCTGAATGAAGCATAGCTACACTTACATGCTGTAGTCATATCTGGCACATCACCCTCCTGTCTTTAGTCTATTTTCGACAGTGTATGTTGTTTGAGGAATATCCAGATTTCATCTGTGATGCTCTTCACCAAACACCAGATCCAGGTTCCACTCACAGCGACTGTCATGGGCAAACACCAACATGATGTTCCTAGATATTGTACTGTGTTTCCATGCAATTGGCTATGGGAATGTCACCACAACTGTTCCACATGAAATCAGCTAGAGGAGGACTGCAATAGGTGCAGAGACCATCAGCTGATCATGACCATCACTTACAAAACACAAGCTGCTGCTGAGCAGGTGTACATTTCTACATACACCAGAGGGTGTGTGGGAGGGACAGACAGAGGCAAGGTACATCAGAGAATGGCTGGGAGACTAAAACCTGGGCATATTCTGTCACACATCTACCAGTACAGGGGTTCAAACCCTGAATGACTAGGCATTACTATCACAAGTTCATGCAGTTACTCCATGTGCCACATAACTGACATGTTGATGTGCTGTAAGAACATATATGTGTGCTGGTGAGCAACATCTGCAACAGAGATATAGTAGACATACATATGGTGTAGCACACATGGCTGTGCACATGAACAGATGTCATTGTCAACACAACCCCCCTCTCTAAGGGACCTGGACACATTGGCACACTTTGGCAGGCTCACAAATACACATCCTAACTACTAAGTTTGCCACACTGCAGTAATGCACAGGTATTACATGCACCACAGGGGATATCCTGAGGTTCTATGGGCTAGGGCATGTGAATGTGTCTGACATCAGTCATTATGCCAATGGGAGTTATACTGGGTGTGACTGTGGTTGGGAACATCATACCCCACATGCAGACACAAGGTGCCAGTACTGACATGCATGTGTGCATTGCATCATGGGTGTGTAGTGGTTGGCTGTGCAAGATGGCTGTGCAAGGCTGGGTGAGGGGTAACCCTTGGCATCAGGCCATGTGACAATGGTCAAGAGTGTGGTTCAGGGGTGTAGTGTCTGCAATGTCCCACACTGATGGGTATTGTATGACCTGTACTGTCATCCTGGTTACCATTGTGTGTAGCCATTACTTTGCAATGTATGCCATGTCTGTGTTTGATAGTCCTTGACATGGACAATGCCTGGGATGTGCACATCCCACAATAATGTACAGTGACATGTTTATATGTACCCAGTTTGCCTGGCACATGTTGTGTACACTGACTGGTATCATCAGATGTGCCAGTACTGGCTTGGTGTGGCAGGACCTGCTAATAGACAGCAAATTGACCCTGCACCTGCAATGATAGCATGATACAGGTATTCCCTGATGTCAGTGGCATCTTTTCATACAGGGCATGTGTGTAAGGCATTGTATGTCCTTTGTGGATCACATTTGATGGCACCACATATGTTGCAGGTGTCCATTGGAGAACATAGTTAAGTCGCATTGTCCGCAATTATGTGCCTATTGTACTGTTGGTCAGGGTGCCATGCCCTCTGCAGCCCACTGCAATCACACCATGCCTACTATCTGTCAGCAATGTGCAGGGTACTAGCAACATAGTAGTATATTCCAGGCAAGTGTGTTTGTGTATGACACATGGGTTCAGACCGTAGTCTGGGTAATAGTAGGGTTGCTTACTGTGTTCACCAGGCCTTATGCCAGATGTAGGGGTATGGCTTGCTAACCCAGTCTCTTGGCTGATTGAAATCTGTAAACCTCGTGAGGTGGACATTGTGACATATAATATGGCCACCATATAGAAAAACTACAAAACCCTCTCCTCAACATGTCCAGTGGTTAGACATTCACAGCAACCTCCACACAGGATCTGTCCAACACACACACACACACACACACACACACACACACACACACACACACACACACACACACACACACACACACACACACACACACACACATATACATCTGCCATGTCTTGGAATAGAGCTCCTACTTAACTAGTTCATCATATACAGCATTACACAGTTATAGTACACGCTACAGAGATTACTGGCCTACTCTATCCCCAATGGTGTATGTCACAAAGAATGACATCAGCAGGAGTACCAAAGTAGGGCATTGTAAATGTACTGCAAGTGAATAGGGTATAATGCATTGCTCCCTACACAGACATTGAAACACACAGAAAACATACATAACTGCCATGATTGTGGATGGATTCCTACCACAGTTTTAAATCACACTCCAGTGGTACGTAGTTACAGGACGTGCTACAGAGATTACTGGGTTACAACAGTCCCAGAGGTGTATTTCTAGGTGGGTGACATCAGTAAGGTTGCCAAAGGTGAGTATGTGAATCATAAGGAGTGTGCAGACTCTAAAAAGCATTGTTCACTTCTTAGGCAGACAGACAAACAGACACACAAACACACACACAGTTAGCATATCTGGGATTAGAACATCTACCAAACTAATTTATCACACTATTTATTTTATTTTTATTTATTTTATTTTATTTTCAGTTTGATTACCGGGGAAGTCCACTGGGCCAAAAAGTGGCCATTTTCAGTGGAGGCCCGGGGAGAAAAGCTCCGTAAGCAATACAAATACATTAAAGGTTACAAAATGTTAAAGAAAAATACAAGAATAAAATTCATACAATCAGAAATGCAAATGCATAAGATGTAAATCAAACAACGCAGCTAATAGGTAATAGAGAACACCTTTTACAGGAGTTTCAAATTCAAAACAACATGATACTAATGTCTGTAGCAACAGGAATTTTTTTTTTTTACATTGGTGGTACAGATATATACAGTATTTACAATATGTAGTATCGAGGAAGAAATTCCATAGTCAGAGAAAGACTGCTAAGTCTATTTTAGGAGAATAATAGAGAAATGCAAGCGATGTAGAATAGTCAGTGGGGGTATTCACTAGAATTTATGTAGGGTGGAAGCAGGAGCAGTTTCATTTGGATGATGATGATGATCATCATCATCTTCTTTCGGCTGTTCCCATTAGGGGTCACCACAGCGGATCATCTGTTTCCATTTCTTCCTGTCCTCTGCATCATGCTCATTCACACCAACCACCTGCATGTCCTCTCTCACCACATCCATAAACCTCATCTTAGGCCTTCCTCTTTTCCTCTTACCTGGCAGCTCCATCCTTAGCATCATTTTCCCAATATACCCAGCATCCCTCCTCAGCACATGTCCAAACCAATGCAATCTCGCCTCTCTTGCTTTGTCTCCAAACTGTTCAACCTGAGTTGCCCTTCTAATATACTGATTCCTAATCCTGTCCATCCTAGTCACACCCAGTGCAAATCTTAACATATCTAACCCTGCCACATCTAGCTCTGACTCCTGCCATTTCGACAATGCTACCGTCTCTAACCCATATAACATAGCTGGTCTCATTACCCTCTTGTAGACCTTCCCTTTTACTCTTATTGGTACCCGTCTGTCACAAATTACTCCTGACACTCTTCTCCACCCATTCCACCCTGCCTGTACTCTCTTCTTTACCTCTCTTCCACACTCACCATTACTCTGAACTGTTGATCTCAAGTAGTTAAACTCATCCACATTTACCAACTCTACTCCCTGCATCCTCTCCATTCCTCTACCCTCCCTCTCATTTACACACATATATTCTGTTTTAGCCCTGCTGACCTTCATTCCTCTCCTCTCTAAAGCATATCTCCACCTCTCCAGGGTCTCCTCAACCTGGTCCCTACTTTCACTACATATCACAATGTCATCTGCAAACATCATAGTCCACAGGGCCTCCTGTCTAATCTCATCTGTCAACCTGTCCATCACCACTGCAAATAAGAAAGGGCTCAGAGCTGATTCTTGATGTAATCCCACCTCCACCTTAAACTTATCTGTCACTCCCACCGCAGTCCTCACCAATGTCACACTACCTTTTTACATATCCTGTACCACTCTTACATACTTCTCTGCCACTCCCGACTTCCTCATACAATACCACAGCTCCTCTCTAGACACCCTGTCATATGCTTTCTCTAAGTCCACAAAGACACAATGCAACTCCTTCTGACCTTCTCTGTATTTCTCCAACAACACTCTCAGAGCAAATATTGCATCTGTAGTGCTCTTTCCTGGCATGAAACCATACTGCTGATCACTAATCATCATCTCCCTTCTTAACCTAGCTTCCACTACTCTTTCCCATAACTTCAAGCTGTGACTGGTCAATTTTATCCCTATGTAATTACTGCAGCTCTGCACATCACCCTTACTCTTAAAGATAGGTACCAAAACACTTTTTCTCCACTCCTCAGGCATCCTCTGACTTTCCAAAATTTCATTAAACAATCTGGTTAAAAATTCCACTGCCATTTCTCCTAAGCACCTCCATGCTTCCACTGGTATGCCATCTGGGCCAACAGCCTTTCCATTCTTCATCCTCTTCATAGCTGTCTTACTTCCTCCTTGCTAATCTGCTTCACTTCCTGATTCACTATCCCCACATCATCCAACCTTCTCTCTCTCTCATTCTCTTCATTCATCAGCCCTTCAAAGTACTCTTTCCATCTACTCAACACACTCTCCTCACTTGTGAGTATGTTTCCCTCACTGTCCTTTATCACCCTTACCTGCTGCACATCTTTCCCAGCTCTGTCCCTCTGTTTAGCCAATCGGTACAGGTCCTTTTCTCCCCCTTTAGTGTCCAATCTCTGATACAACTCTCTATATACCTTATCCTTAGCCTTCGCCACCTCTCTCTTTGCCATGCGCCTCATCTCCTTATACTCATGTCTACTTTCTTCATCTTTTTGACAATCCCACTTCTTCTTCACCAGCCTCTTCCTCTGTATACTCTCCTATACTTACTCATTCCACCACCATGTCTCCTTGTCCTCCTTCCTCTGTCCAGATGTCACACCAAGCACCTTCCTAGCAGTCTCCCTTACTAGCTCTGCTGTAGTTACACAGCTATTCGGTAACTCTTCATTGCCTCCCAGTGCCTGTTTTAACTCTTCCCTGAACTCCACCTCACAATCACCCTTTTATAACTTCCACCATTTAATCCTTGGAACTGCTTTCACACTCCTCCTCCGCTTCTTGATCACCAACATCATCCTGCAGACCACCATTCTATGCTGCTTAACTACACTTTCCCCAGTCACCACTTTACAGTCTCCAATCTCCTTCAGACTGGCCCTCCTACATAGGATATAATCCACCTGTGTGCATCTTCCTCCACTCTTGTACATCACCCTATGCTCCTCCCTCTTCTTAAAATACGTATTCACCACAGCCATGTCCATCCTTTTCACAAAATCCACAATCATCTGACCTTCTGCATTCCTCTCCTTAACACCATACCTACCCATCACTTCCTCATCACCTCTGTTCACTTCACCAACATGCCCATTGAAGTCCGCTCCAATCACTAGTCTCTCACCCTTGGGTACACTCACCACCACTTCATCCAACTCACTCCAAAATTTTTCTTTCTCATCCATCGCACACCCAACTTGTGGAGCATATGCACTAACAACATTCATCATTACACAATCAATTTCAAGCTTCATAAACATCACTCTATCAGACACTCTCTTTACCTCCAAAACAAACTTGGCATACTGTTCCGTTAGGATAACCCCTACCCCATTTCTTCTGCCATCCACACCATGATAGAACAATTTGAACCTGCCTCCTATACACTTGGCACCAAAACGTAGAACAGTTTGAAGAAGGCACAAATCCAAGATCCACACAAAAGTACTTTAATAAACCGACTCTTCAGTCCAACAAACACGAACAGTTAGTAAAATGACTGTGCAGTCCACTAACGCAATTGCAGCAACACTGCGTTTTCATTTAAACAACTTCTTCAGATGGAGACAAATACATACCTACACAAAATACTCCATTTATATACTCATTAAAATAATTAAACAATTAATTAATCAATAAAAGGGTGAGCTAGAAGCATCTACATTTAAAGAGCTAGTGCTCATAATACAATCAAATATAATATGTAGTATAATATACTACCTTAATTTTAAAATGTAACATAATTTTAAAATACATAATTTTGAAGTACATTTAAAATACATTTAAAATACATTTAAAGTAAAACAGTAAGAAATATTTACATAGAAGGAAAAGAAAAGATAAAGAAATTAAAGAAATGTATAGCTTAGCTGATCTCAGCTTAAGCACAGGCACTAAAGAGATGGCATTGTTTAATCCTGGAGGTTTGTTCGCCTCCAAGAAAAGCTGCCACAAAAGCTCCTTATATTCAATAGAGGTCTCCCATGGACTACCCCTTACATCTTTTTCCACTACTTCCAACACAAAGAAGCTAAATTTGGCTTCCTGACAAGTTAATTTGTGATGGAATAAAGCACTATTAGTACATTTTACTTCCCTTCCATCTGGTCTCTTGCACGCACAATATATTAACCTTCCTTCTCTCCATCATATCAGCTAGCTCTCTCCCTATCCCAGTTATACTGCCAACATTCAAAGTTCCTACCCTCAGTACTACACTCCTAATCTTCCTCCTCTCTTCCTGCCTTCAGGCATGCCTTCCCCCTCCTCTTCTTCTTCGGCCAGCAGTAGCCCAATTTCCGCCAGCACCCTGTTGGCTAACAGTACTGGTGGTGGTCGTTGTTAACCCGGGCCTCGACCGATCCAGTATGTAATTATGAAAACTTCTCCACATCAGTAGATTTTGGCAGAGGTTTTACGCTGGATGCCTTTCCTGACGCAACCCTTCCCATTTATCCGGGCTTGGGACAGGCACAAAGAAATGCACTGGCTTGTGCATCCCCATTTGGATGATAGATATAGGAATAGTTGGGTCTTGAAGGATTCTGAGTTGGGTGTAGTCCTGAAAGAAGGAGGAAGAGAGTTCCATTTCTTACCTAGTGAGAAGGAGAGAAGTAGTTGGCCAGCAGGATGTTTTGGTTTGTGGATGGAGACAAGTTTTGGTGTTTGGATCTCAGAGATCTATTTGGGATGTATGGAGGAAGGATATTTGTTAAGGCTGGGCATTTTTCAGGGTAGAATATTAATTTATGAGCTGTAGTTAGTTGGAGGTAGTCTAGGTGGTTAGAGAGCTCTAGCCAGTTCAGAGATTGTAGGGAAAGGCAGTGGTGAGTTGAGGTTTTAGAATTAGTGGCAAATTTAGAGATCTTATTATAGCAAGTTTCAAGTTTAGAGATGTTAGAAGAGGACAGATTAGTTAAGAGCGGGGCACCATAAAGTAGTTTAGGTAGAAGATAGGTATTTGCCAGGGTATGTCTAGAGGAGTTGGTGAGAAAGTGGTTATTCCTATAGAGCATACCTAACAATTGGTGGATTTTCTTTATGTTTTGGTGAATGTGGATGTCAAATTTAAGATTTTCGTCTATAGTAATGCCAAGAAGTTTTGCGGAGGGGACGACTTCTATAGCAGTGTTAGTTTGACTTGGGACTATGAAAGCATTTTTGTCAAAGGAGAAAACCCTAGTGGGGGGGGGGAGAGTAGAATTTTAGATTTGTTAGAGTTGAGGGAGAGATGATTTTGTTGCATCCAGTTCTCTGTAGTGGAGAATGCTATTTGGGCTTTGGTTTGTAGTTCAGGTAGGTTAGAGGTGGCACAGACTAGGGAAGAGTCATCAGCGTATTGGATGACTGTTGTATCGGGGATGGCAGAGTGGAGGTTATTAATAAAGATGTTGAAAAGTAAGTGTCCAAGGATAGACCCCTGGGGAACACCAGTTGGTGTTGGCAAGAAGGAGGAGGTAAAGTTCTTCCATCTGATGGCTTGAGACCTGGCAGATAAGTAACTGGAGAACCAGGCTAGAGTAGTGGGGGAGAGATTAAGGTTGGTGAGATGTGAGAGAAGGTGTTTATGGGAGATGGTGTCAAAAGCTTTTGATAGATCTAGCAGTAGTGTGGATACTAGTAATCCAGCATCTCGAGCTCGACTGACAGTTTCTAGGAAGGATATTAAGGCAGTTATGGTGCTATGGCCAGGGCGAAAGCCAAGTTGGGTGGGTGTTAGGAGGTGATTCTGGATTAAGAATGGCATAAGTTGGTGGTGAACACATTTTTCTAATATTTTGGATATTGGGGAGAGAAGGGTGACTGGACGGAAATTGGAAATGTTTGTGTTTTTGCCACCTTTGTGAAGAGGTAGGATGTAGGCTGAGTGCCAGAGTTTGGGTACATAAGACTCTTTTAAGGATCTGTTAATGAGGATACTGATAGGGAGAGCTATGCCTTCTGCCGCACATTTGAGGAAGGAGAAGGGTATATTGTTGGGGGAATTGGAGCAAGGCTTTAGTTTAGATAAGAGCCTTTTTATAAAAAATGTTGAAACTGGTTTGATCTGGAAGTTAAGGGGGCAGTTGTTAGTGTTATTGGGAAAAAGGGAGAGAGAGTTGGGAGGATTGTTTTTAGGGAAAGTTTTAGTGAGCTTAGCTATGGATTCAGTAAAGAAAGTGTTGAAGTGAGATCTCAGTTCCAAGTCTGTTAAACTAGGGTCAGGGCAAGGGTTATTCCTGAACCCTGGATGCAGAAGGGAATTGACCGAATTCCAGAATTGTTTTGGGTTTTTCATGTTTTTTTTTTGTAGTTTATTATATAAGTTTTTTTTTTTGTCTATGGAGATTAATTTCTTTACTTTGTTGCGGAGTTGGGTATACTGAAGTAAGGTGGAAGACGTTTTATTTTTTTGGTCAAGCTTCCAGGATTTGTCCCTGTGGTGCATGCTCTGTTTTGTCTCTTTGGAGAGCCAAGGAGCAGGACTGGCTTTGACACATTTGTTTCTTAGAGGGGCTAGGGGGTTGAGAGTATTTAGGAAGACAGAGTTTAAGTGTTCTATGGTGTCGTCAAGGGGGAGAGAGTTTAGAATTTGCCAATTTATTTGTTTAAGAATGTTTGAGAACATTGTGGGGTTAAAGTTGCTAAGATTACGGGTTTGAATGTAGTGGTGTTGATATTGAATGGAGTTGGCTGAGTGGTGAATGAAGGCAGGGAGATGGTCGCTGAAGGAGTCGAGGGCAGTGCCAGAAACAGTTATTTTCTTTGGGTGAGAGACTAAGATCCAGTCTATGATGGAACCAGGGGGGTGTTGTTTGTTAGCATGAGTTTTTGAGTGGATTACTTGGGAGAAGTTGTAGAGGTTAATGGACAGGGAGGGAGAAGGTGTTTATTCCAGTCAATGTTAACATCACCAAGAATGTAGGTTTCGTATCAAATTTCAGAAGAGGCCCAGAGAAGAATGTTTTCTAGGGTAGAGATGTTGTGACCTGGGGAAATATATAAGGAAATTATGCAGATGTTTTTATGTTTATTGAGTCAAAGGAGGCTTGCAGTTATTTCAGTATTTTAAAATGTGGGGTTGGGATTTGAAGGGGGATTAGGGAGAGAAAGTTGGAGTAGATCAGAGCAGAGCCTCCACCTTTTTTATCTAATTGGTCACTTCTAAGGATGTAGATACTAGGGGGGTAAGAATTCAGAGTCAGCAATATGAGGTTTTAGCCAAGTTTCAGAGATAGCTAAAATGTCCCGTTGGTTATGGTTAATCCAGGCTTGTAGTAAATGAAATTTGTTGTTTAGGCTTTGGGCATTCATAGTGAAGAATTTAAGAGTGTTAGCAGAGAGAGTAGAAGGAGTGGCAGGGGGGAAAGGATTAATTGTGGTAGATGAAGTAGGGGGAAGGGGGCCAGGGTTAATTGTAGTAGGAGAAGAAGGGGGAGGGAGGAGAGAGTTATTGGTAAAGAGGCAGGGTCTGGGATTGGGATGAATATCTCCGGATAAGGCTAAGACAGTGCAGGAGAGAACTTTTAGTCTTATAGGTTTGTGTGTTAGGGAGTTGTTAGGGGGTAGTGGTAGTTTATGGAAGAAGGTTTTAGTTGTGGAGAAGAAGTGTTTGGGATGGAATAGGTGTAGTGAGTAAGGAGGAATGAGGGAGGAGGATATGGAGTGAAAATGAGTAGATGGAAATGGGGGAAGGTAAGTGCAAGGGATTCTTTGAGAATGAAGTAGGAATGGAGGAGAATTGGAAGAGTAAGAAGTAGCATGAAGAAGAGGAATTAGAAGTATGAGAAGGGCGAGAAGGACTTGGAAAGTATAGAGGATGTGGGAGGGCATACTTAGATTAGGGAGGGGCAATGTAGAGGAACTGTAGATAAGAGGATAGGTTGGTAGATGAAGAGTGGAAAAGAAGAAGAAGATAAAGGAAATTATTAACAGGAGGAGAAGTGGAGGTAGAAGAGGAGTGGGAAAGAAGAAGAGGGGGGAAGAGATTATTAACAGGAGGAGAGGAGGGAGCTGAGGACAGAGATGACTATAGGAAAATGGAGTGGGAGGAGTAGAGGAGAAGGAGTGGGAGGGGTAGGAAAGAGAGGGCTAAGAGTAGTTAATTGATAGGTGGGAGGGGTAATAAGGACAAGAATATGATTAGTTAATTGTTATGAGTGGGAGGAGTATGTGAAGAATAAATGTAGAGGTGCTGGGGTGGGTGTGATATGGGGGCAGGGTAGGGGAGAGGAGTGAGCCCACAGGGCAAATGGAGCGGGAAGAGCCAAAGAAAGGAGAGCATGAGGAAAAACAATCAGTAAGTGTGAGATCCAGAAGGTAAGTTAGCAATGATATGTGTGAGTTTGAGAGACTTACAGAGTAGAACAGAAGAGGGTGGATGTATAGAGAAAGATAGTAGAGGAAGGAAGAGGCTTATGAAGGAAAGGGAGGGGGTGTTTATAGAGGGAGAGATGAGTAGGTGGTCCAGGGACAGAAGCGAGTGAGTAAGCAGTGGGGGAGATGTCCACGAGCAGTGTAGGAGAGCAGGATAAGAGAGGAAAAAGTAGTAGATACAGTAGGTTGATGGAGGAGCGCCATCTGGTGGGCAGTCTGTATAATGCGACAAAGTCACCAGAGGGAGATATTAGGTTAAAGGAAGGAGGGAGCTATCATAGTTCAGGATGGGGGGGAATAGAAACTAAAAGTGAGAGTAGGGACTATAAGGAAACAAAAGATAATGGGAGTTTGGCTGCTAGTTGACCTGGCAGGGAAGCTCTCGGCTACCTGGTAAAAAATTATGTCTTGGCTCTATATATCACAATAATGTTGATGCATTGCACGTAATTTAACTAAAAGTCCTTGCTGGGAGTAATTTTCATGGAGCAGATGGGAATGGGTGTGATTAAAAGTTCCTTTTTTACTTTGAGGGTTCTTAGCATGAACGTCCGGTATGGTACATTCAGGAGGATTATAGCAGGCTAGGCAGGAACCAAGCTGGAACAAGTAGTTAGAGCGGATGCTTAGGCCAAGAAAACACAGCAGCCAGGGGCAAGACTGCTACAGCATTATACAGTTACAGGACACGCTACAGAGATTACTGGGTTACAGCAGTCACAGAGCTGTATTCCTAGGTGGGTGACATTAGCAGTATTGCCAAAGGTGAGTATGTGAATCGTAAGGAGTGTGCGTACTCTAAAAAGCATTGTTCCCTTCTCAGGCAGACAGATACACACAGTTAGCATGTCTGGGATTAAAACACCTTTCAAACTAGTTTATCACACTACAGCATTATGCAGTTACAGGATACGCTACAGAGCTTACTAGGTTTCAGCACTCCCAGAGGTGTATTCCTAGGTGGGTGACATCAGCAGGATTGCCAAAGAAGGGCATTTCTAGTATACTGCAAATTGTACATGTCTTGTACCTGTGTGTATCCACTGCTTACTGTCATGAAAACACATTTGCACCCACTTACAACTCCATAAAAGTGTTTTATTCAGTCCTAAATGACATTATCAACAAGCCTTGTAGGTCTTGAACCCTGGTCCATGTACACCAAGGTCACTGGACTTACCCCTAAGTCATCTGGGTTGTATACATGTTTTATGGTTTTTATAATACACATGTTACTATGGGTATTCCACAATACTGAAAATAAATGGGACAGTCACTTTGTGTACATATGTACAGTACCCTTGAATGTACTGTACTCTGTGAAACAACATAGACAAATCTACATCTGTACAACTGTCATAACTAAATACATATATGCACTTACGAGATGTGTACACACATATTTATATACGCATATACAGTGACACAGCTATAGCTATATATATATATATATATATATATATATATATATATATATATATATATATATATATATATATATATATATACATGTGTCTGAACACCCTTTGTGACACAGAAGGGATACAAAGGAACTGATGTTTACGCAAAACAGAGGCATCTCTTGTTTTATAACATTTAAATCGTAATCAGTTCACCAGAGAAGGGATGGGTGTTGTGTATGTGGAGTCTGGGGTGGGAATGATGACTAAGAAAATATACCCTGGGGATTGTGGAGTTTGGGTGGGGGAATGATGAGTATGAACATACACCCCAGTGACCATGTCTGTGTCACTGCTTGATAGTGGCACAGGAAAACAACATAACCAACTGTAATCATTCTTGACTGTCTAGTCTTTTCTATTCCTAACTATGTAATAATTTGTAGACTCCACTCACCACAGATGACTACCATGGTGTGCAGCATGTTAAAAGACATAACATATGTGTATGCCTGTCTACAGGGTAGTCACACACACAAACTTGGCAGTATTGTACACACATGTCTTGCCTATGTAAAGGTAACTAGTAGAGTGGTATGCAGTTGGGGTATGTGCCACAGACACCATAAATTTACTCTTACTCTGATTCAGCTTCTGAGCTGGGTGACATCACAAGACTGATTACTTGCAGTGTGGTGGGGGAAAAGGGTAGTTTAGCAGATGACAAGGATAAACGCCAGTGCAAAAGGTGGTTTCTCTTTGGAAAGCAGCAAAACCAGCTGTTATGACAGGATGCAGACACAAATACACACACATAACCACACTCGGCCATTTGCTGACACACAAACACTTGCCAGTGGTGGGATCAGAACTCCTGCTTATACTAGTTCACTATTACAGTACTACGCAGTTACGACATGCACCACAGAGATTACACATTTCGAGGCAGTCAGAATGCCCTTCTAAGAGTAAGGACAACAACAGGGATACTGACAGTTAAGATGTACATATGTGTGAACCTGTGTGTTTAAAGTAGGAGTCCATTACAACCTGTATGCATAAACATGACACATCATCTGCAAGTAAGACATAGGTAGACCTGAGTGGTATAGTTGTAGCACAGCAAGCCCTGAAATGGAGTATGCCCATCTGTGGAATGGACAACTACTATCACTATACAGGGTTACAGTGATCATGCTCATACACATAGAAACACAGGGACTTGTTTGGATGCATTGACTGCAATTACACAAGATGACAGTGGGCATGCTCATACACTTAGTAGCACAGCACCATTTGGGATGCACTATGACTACAACTACACAAGGTTATATTGGGCATGCTCATACACTTAGAAACAGAGGGCTTGTTCAGATGCACTGACTCATATTACACAAGGTGGCAGTGGGTACCTACCAGTATACAAATACAACAGCCATTATGGTGTAATGCTCAGCTAGATTTCACACATGGTGTAGGGAAGGAGTGGATTGTATCCTCTTGACCTGCTAGTCCACTTACTAATGGAGACTGCATATGTGTACATGTATTGATGTGTGTTTAGATTCCATGCATGTGCAGTGTCTGATGTTTGAAGGTGACTGTTGTCTTAGTACATCATGCTGTTGCAATGCAGCCTCAACATTGCCAACTGTATATGGTGATATGCTCAAAGTACAGTAAGCTGTACTTTAAGTATGGACAGATGTTTGGACATGACTACTAAGTGGTGGGGCTACTTTGCAGATGAATGATTACTGAGGACAGCTCACATGTGTTACAACCATTCCTACAATAACCTGTGTAACTGCTATGCTATGGTTCTGTTAATTGAAGTGGAAGACACACAAAGTAGAATGCAGTAAGGGTGACACTGAAGGCAAACCTATTGACACCTGTAACAGTAACACCTCCCCTGTGCATATATTGTGCATATATCAGCACCGGTGGCAAATAGTCAGTATGCTTTGTAGTGCGTGCGATAGTGCTGTAACTCTGTAATACCTATCATGTGATAGGCAGGGGTTTGATTCACAGTACTGGCACATGTGGATGTGTGTGCCCCCATATATGTCACATATGGTGGGGAATACATCCCAAATGTTTTTCACTCTTCTGAACACTGTGGTAGACATCAGCACAGAGTGATGTGTAGAAAGAAAGGCATGGCAGGTGGTTGAATCTCATACATGTCAAGTGTCTGTACGTGTGTGACATAGGTGTATATCTTTGTGAATGCCACAGTGTGTGTGTGTGTGTGTGTGTGTGTGTGTGTGTGTGTGTGTGTGTGTGTGTGTGTGTGTGTGTGTGTGTGTGTGTGTGTGTATGTATGGCTGTCTGGTCCCGGGTGTGAGGCTGTATTTTACCATAGTGAAATGTTATGGCCCCCTGCCCCATCCACTCAATGCAATCTAGTATCCCTGTTGATGTCATCAATCTTAGAAGGGCATTCTAACCATCTGTAAACATGTACACCCTGAGGTGAGGCTTGTTGTTACATAGCCGACTTATGAACCCCCATCCCACATTCACTCACTGCAATCTAGTAGCCCTTTTGATGTCCTCGATCTTAGGCCATTCCGACTACCTGTGCATGTGCAATCTCTGTGGTGCATCTTGTAATTGCATAGTACTATAATGATGATTTGCATATAGGCAGGGGTTCTCATCCCAACACTGGCAACTGTGTGTGTGTGTGTGTGTGTGTGTGTGTGTGTGTGTGTGTGTGTGTGTGTGTGTGTGTGTGTGTGTGTCAGAGTGTGTGTTTGTGTCTGTGAATCCCTGAGTGTGTGGGTGTGTCTGTATTTTCATCCTGTCATGACAGCGGGTATTACTGCTTCACAATGAGAAGCCACGTTTTCTACTGGCTTTTACACTTGTCATCCGCTATACCACTCTTTTACCTCCTCCCTGCACCTGGTAACCATACCTGTGATGTCACCCACTATGGATGTGATGGCTCTGAACACAGTAGCTTACTACACAGCCATCATGCTCTTGGATCATCAGATCAGTAAACACAATTGAAACTTGGGAGATTAAAACTGTGATGTGGAAGCTACAAAGTGCATGCAGGTATTATCATACAGACCTGTGAGTAGTCAACATTTACACATGGGACACTAACCGCAAACACTGACAACCCCGGCACATGCAATTACACCTGAAAGAGGATGGCAGAACATCAAGATCAACATGCAGTTACTGTTACACATGATACATACTGTCAAACATACCAAATGCATTCTAAAACTGTACTACATGGTTTGTCTGTTGACTGTCAAACACTATTCAACAATATTAATCTACAATTGTCTTCCTAGTATGTTCACCATGTGCATGAGACCAAATGAGCATGTCCCTGCACTGATGATGTGGATGACAGGGATGTGGCACAGGCATCATCATATGCACAGGGTGGTAATGTTTGACAGAGGCCTAGGCTGCATCATTGGATGACATCTTGTGTGTGAGTTAGGGCCTTTGATATCATTGGGCATGTGTGGATGTTATGCGTGTGTGTGTTGAGGTGCCCTACATTTGTTTCTGGTGTGTGTGTTTATGTAGGCACACAGGTCTGGCATGTAGCTGGCCTACACTGTGGTATTATTGACAGCAGCAGACTGTACAGGGCAGGTACCATGGTTCATGGTGTCCGGCCACGGCCATGTGACCTGCGCCTGCCAGGAGTTGCACGTGCACTACCAGGCAGAGGTCCAGATCGGGTACTGTCTGATGACACAAGTCCACTGGAACCGTGTCCCTGTTGGGACTGTCCAGGACCACGTGCACATCGCCTGCTGTGTCCTGGTGTGGATAACACAGCACCAGCTGCACTGCTGCTGCAACCACCACTTTGGGAGCAGGCATGTGAAGTAGCATGTTCACGTAGACCTTCAACAGGTGATGTAGCTGGCCTACGTCCATGTGCTTGACGCCTCACTCCCACCAGATGTTCCAACACAGACATTTCAAGCTCGAGGATTGACATGCCATGGTCAAGGACTCCCACCATGTCACCCAATCATCTATCCAAGACATCTGCAAGATGATAGTGAGCATTTGCAATTTCCTGGATGTTGTCAGTCAAAAAACAGACAACAGCCCTCTGAAGCCTCAGACCTTCACTGTTGTGCCCACATGCCTGTGCCTCCAATATAGCCTGAATTATGAGTCTGGTGACACCAGCTGATGTGCTTTGTCTTGCAGGGGCATGTTGGCCAGTGGTCCTCCTACAAGCAGCACTGGGCAAATGCCTGCATGGGACATCACCAGTCAGTTGGCTGGGATCATGGTGTGCAGGCACACCTTCCATAGTTTCCACACATCCCTGTTCCATGCTACCATCCACCAACTGTCCTTCCTCTATGGCCACTGGTGATGGGGTATGTGTAGGCAGGAGAACTGTGCGTGGGGATGAGGGGGATACAGGTGGAATGGCAACCAATGGCACAGATTCAGCCCCTGACTACCCTGCCTGTGCCTCAATCATACTTTCTTCATCACTGCTAGAGTCTGTGGGGACACTAACATCAGGTGGACCGCAGGAGGGCAACGTGCCTACATCAACACCTGTGGGGGCAGACAAGAACTGTACATTACAAGTTATACAGCACAGCACACACACATACAGACACACATACACACAGACAGACACACACACATAGACAGACACACACAGACAGACACACACACATAGACAGGCACACACAGACAGACAGACACACACACACACACACACACAGGCACACACACACATGCACACACATGCACACAGACACATACACACACAGACAGACAGACGCACACACACACACAGACAGACACACACCCACACAGACACACAGACAGACAGGCACAGACAGACACACACACATAGTCAGACACACACAGACACACACACACACACACGCACACACACACACTCACACACACACACACACACACACATACAGACACACACACACACAGACACACAGACAGACCCACACACAGACAGACACACACAGACACACAGACAGGCAGACAGACACACACACAGACAGACATACGCTATGGCACCCAATGGCATGCAACATGCATTTGATATGGCAAATGGCATTCAGCTTAGACAATTATAGTAGTAGTTATACATCCCTGAGTTGCACTCAACAGCATGCATGTGTTATAGCAGAAGGTATGCACCTTACACATTTATAGTAGTAGTTAGCATACATCCTTGTGTTGCACCATTTGTGTTAGTACCTTATGCCCCATAAATGCAACACAATGCATGCACTATGCACCGCACTGCCATGTTTTGTGCAACATACCCCACATGTTAACAGACCTTCGCTGACCTTTGTACATCTGCCACTGATGCTTTGTGCTGGCCACTGCTCCTATGTGTGAGAAGGACATGTGCAAAAGGGTATTTGGAGTCAATACTATGTTTGCCTGGGCCCTAGCTTGCATATCTCCCCCAAAGCAGTGCATGTCTGTTCAACATAATTCTGCCTACCCCTGAGCTGAGTCTACAGACAATGTGCATGTTGCTGTACACACATGTTTGACATGGCTGTCCCTACTTTGCAATGTTGCCACAGATCAGCACAGGTTAACAGTACACCAGCCTGATGTGTGGCATATGACCTTGCCAAACACATGTAATATGGCATGACATCTGCTGACGTGTTGAATGACATGCATACATATGTAACACAATGGTGTACTTTCAAATATATAGTAAGGTAATGGCGTCCCAATGCATGGACATGTTATACTAACATGGACCTTCAGCTAACACAATGTTGTCAGGCCACTCTACAAATATGTGCATAGCCATTGCAGGGCATCATGTGGCTTCATTATTGCTATACAGTGTAAGTTACAGACGCAGTTCATAGCCATGACTGTGTTCAGATACAATACATATCTAATGTGGAATGTGACCCACATCACTTAGGTGTATACACACTAAACCCTAATGTGGAATGTGTGACACAGGTCACTGTAGGGTATACAGATGACACTCCTGCACATCTGCAACTATATTACTGATGCCTGGCAACTATGCCCAGCCATGGCTAACTTAGCAGTACTCCATATCTCACATGCCATCTGTGTACCTTACACACATGAGGAGCAAGCATGACAGTGATGTCTGACACCACCAAGGTGAATGTACTGTATCTGTGGCCTGCTGTGGCTGTATGTATATGTTGTGCAACACATGTATGTATTTGGATACTGTATAGGTGAATGCTTTCATGTCGTGACACACTCAAGATGTTCAAGACATGTTATGTGGTGGTTTTGATGTCATGCCTACACAAGCTGTGCACAGGCCTGTATGATGTTTAGTGTTTCATATCTGCAATATCACCATTACACAAAGGCCATAGTTGTATTGTGTTGAGCCAATGTACAACAAGGTGTACACACATGTGCATCACTTCTACTGTGTGTTGATTCATGTCTCTGGCCATCCTCCATGGCCATGTGTACACATGTTTTGTCCAATGGTTGTGATGGGCATCTATGTCACATGTCAGTGTTATCCCATATGATATACACCCATAGATGTCATATGCTCCACTGAGGACAGGGTTATACAGACAAAGGGTAGTACGTTTGGGATGTGAGATATGTTTTTCAGGATAGTTGAGCAGTGTTGCAGTCAGCCCACTACATGTCAGATGGCACATGACATTGTGTGACATTCATAGCACAGGTATAATCCACAAGGGTGCATCCTGTGGGCTGGTCATACTCCAGCTCCAACACATTTAGAGTGCATGCACACATATGCTCTCTGTATAGTACTGTCTGTATTCCCCACATGTGTAATGCTGATCTGTAGTACCTGTCTCTATAGTGAACCACACTTCCACCATTGTATTCACAGCTGTCCACATATCTGGCAATGACAGTATCTAAGGTTTAGTGTTGGTGTTTCATATAGTCTTCATTCATTCCACATGGGTAATCACTGTGATGCATTGCAGGTCTGACCAGTGTATATTAACAGGACCACCATACATTATGTGTATGTGTGTTAAATGGCTACATGGCAGATAGCATGCAATTAATATGATCTGTGCATTATCAAGCCTGGTAAATAACAATCTCACCTGCAACAGGCTGGTGTTGCTGCGAAATGCCAGAGGTACCTAAATAGTAGTGTCACAGCAGTAAATCATTATCCATACCTGTGTGATAGCTACGGGGTGCAATGTCCATGTTAGCACATACAACAGTACAATAGACTATGCTATAGAGTATACACATCTGTGCATACATAGAGTAGCAGACTATAGTATGTGGCATGTGTGCATACATGTCTTGCATATAATGTTATATTACATATTGTACAGTAACACGTAGCTATACGAAATATAGGTGTGTTATATGTGCAGTAGTGACTTACCAGGCAACTCCAGGCTCGGTGGTTGAGAGACACCCACCTCCACAATACCAGCTAAAGCTTGTGGATGGAGGTCTGCAGGTGTCCCCAGGTTGGCCAATAGCTCCTCGGTATGTGTGAGTGGGGGCAGGGTGAGTGGCCCTCAACCTGTTGCACCTTGTTCCCTGGCGATTGCACTAGCACGCTGTTTTGCCCATCTTATGAGGTCCATGCAGTGTCGGCGCACCTACTGATAGGTGCGATTGTGGCTGCCAACATCATTTACCCTCCTGCAGAGTTCCTCTCACTGGGCAGCCCCCTGCTGTGCATCCTGCATGGCTGAAGAGTGTTACATGGTTGTCGAAGAGGTATGGGATGAGGACCTCATCCTCCAAGTGGGTGTACGCGGCATACCTGGAAGCCATAATGATGGAGACAGGTCACAGTAACTCACAGAGAATTACAGAAGTACAGCTGAACATACATGTGTATCACATTTATTAAGATTACAAATATGTCTTTGCAAATCTACATGACACTAACACCACTGATATGTTTAACTCACACACATTTGACATTTACTGGTGATTTGATGTTATCACCATATTTGTGTGTGTCAAGTGATGACATTGCTCATGCTCCATGTGGATGTCTTGATGTGGGCATGTCTGTTTGCCTGTACTGGAGTCTTTACCTATCAGCACATGCCTGGATGTGTTCACATTAATGCAATAGACCTTAATGCTGTGTATATGTCACACATATAGTCATGCACAGCCTTAAGGGACATGACATGTGACCCTGCAGACTTGCTCACATAAAGTTTTACATGTATGTGTTTTGTCATATACATCTACATGGCACTGTACAGCTGCTTAGCATCCTGCCATGTATTACCCGTGTTGCACATGTGAAACACATGGGACAATGGCAAGCCTGATGGTATTTGCAGGGTTGGATATCAACTATAGCATGTATGGTCATAGTGAACTAGTAGGCTATATGTCCTGGGCCATTTATGAGCCTAGGCTGAAAGGTTACCTAGCTGTAGCCAACAGACAGGTAGGTTTCAGTGGCCAGTTCAAGCAGTGCCACAGAACTGATCCACAGGGTTACTGATATATTTGCCATGCTGTCCTCACACCATGTCACAAAGAGGGGCAATGTGCAGCTTTGCTGGACAGGAATGCATAGTATGGCAGGAGTATGTAAAGTGCATGGGACAGAGATCTGTCAGGCATGTTGTGATCCCTGTACTAGAAAGGTAGACGTCCATGAAGTATGTGTTTATTTGAAATCAGGATGTGTAAGTGTAGCATGTCCAACATCTCTGGGTTGGACATGGCATTATTCAGGGTAGGCATCATGCTACATAGTGGAGCTAAGGATTGGGAAGGCCAGTGTAGGCCATCTGAACATGGCCAATAACCCTTAAAGGAGATATGTGATCCATTATGGGTCACTTGAGGGTTGAGTATGGCTGAACAATGATCTATATATTTATGGATGGCACCCTGTCATGATTAGCGGTGCCACGTATGACTACCTGTCTGGTGTGGTGAAGTAACTATCAAAGGAAGGACTACTGTCCAGCTGCATCCCATGCACACACAGTTTCCATTATGTTAACAGCTGCCTAGGTGGTAGTTCATGGGTACAGAGTTTTTAACATAGGGGATGACAATGCAACATTTAGCTGTCAGAGTGTGGCCATATGTCATACACCACACATCAACCCACAAAGGCCCTTCAGTATGTTGACCGCAGCACACATTGAGTCAACTATTGCTCCTTGTTCATAGTCATTTGCAAACATCAATAGGCAGATGCCTTCTGTGTTAGTCTGTGTAGTATAAATGCAAAGAGGGGGAGTACCAGGAATTAACCCTGTATTACTGTAGCTGGCACTGGTTGGATATGCGTGTATTAGTCAGACACCTTCTGTAGTGTTGGTTCTGCCAGCAGTCCAGTTGCCAACCACTCCTGTGCCATAGGAATATACACCTAGTATACTGAGTGTAGCTGGAACACAGTATGGGTGATGGTGTTCTAAGACCTGGCAAGGTCATGATATGGTGTGTGAATCAACCTTACAGTCATTGACATCTGTACTGACTACATCAAATAAGTTGATCACGGTTCATGGCCCTACAGACCAGACTCAGCAGGGTAGTAGTGCACTATTTTCCATTATCAGTTGTGTCTCCCCCTTTGTGGGGTGTGATAACTGTTGCTGTGCACCATTCAATGTGTACACAGCCTGACATGAAGCTATGATTGAACATGATGTGTATGTGGAGAGCAAATTGTTCTGACATTTCTGTAGGATACACCCTGGGATGTTGACAGGTCCCATGAAAGCTGTATGTATGGCTTTAGAGAGTGCAGCTTGTACCTGCATAGTTGTTATTACAGGGGCTCTGTAGTGTACATGGATATATTAATATGTGTACCTGTTGGGGGGGTGGGATTGGGTTTAGGTTTTCCAAGACCCTATCTGGATGTACAGGTGCTATTTCTGTAGGTGCAGCACTTCCCATGCCATAGTGCTGTGAAGCACGGCAGGTCTTGTTGTTGCCATTACGATTCATGACACAGCTATAGAATGCTCTGTGGTTGGCCTCATAATATGTGGCTGATGAGTTTCACAGTAGCTTTGTGTGGTTTTATATGGTGTATCTGCAGCTTACTGAGGCTGACCAGGGATCACCACCACTCATGTGTGTTCACTCTTGCAACAGTTACTACCTTCTGTGGTACACTTTAAGGCAGGGTACCACCAGTTTGCCTTCTTGTTTGTGTTTGGTTGAATCTTGGTTCTATTTCAATGGCACAATCACTGCACTTATGTCTGTGCTTAAAGTTCATTTGTATAGGATTCAGGATTTGCACATGCATTGTCCATCTGCCTGGATGCCATGACAGTCACCACTTCGCTCTTAAGAAGCATAACATTGGCTTTGGGGACTGACTATGTGTAGCATACTGTTAGCCCTGTTTGTGTGACTATGGTGATGCAGATCATTGGGATTGATGAAATCCAACATGCATTGAGCACAGGTGTTGGTACACGAGGAGTCTTCCCAGTTCATAATGGAATAGTTGAGAGTAGCCATTATTATGGTTTTCTGTCTCAAACCTAATATTCCCCATTACAGCACAATATGATAGTTGGGAATTCTGAGGCATGGTGGGTGATCTGTTGCAAGATGCAATTTGGATTCCACTTTGCCACAAAGGTAGTTGCTCAGCATAATGCATCTGAAGTTATGCAAGTGCAACTAGCGTGGGAGTATACATATCCTTCAGGAATATGGACACACCTGTGGCCCATGTGTTCCAATAAAGGATAATAGGCAAGAGGTGAGGTATGTGTTATAACATGGTCATGCAGGTGTGCTCTCTGGAGCATTGAACCATATCTCAGTCACTGCACAGATATGTTTTCCATGTTAAAGATTGACATAAGTGAGTCCATATTGAGTTTCTGAAATGTATCAGTGAGTAGCGAGACCCGCAGTTTATTGCTTGGCTGTCCCTGTTACAGCATTGGACTTTGACTTGAACTTTGCATGATGAAGGCACTATAGGTGAAGCTTGAGCTCTAGCCAGTATCCAGATTCCCAGAGGTAACAGGTGCAGGGCCTGTCCGGCAAAGCATCATCGTCTGTCAACAATATTATCCCAGGCAGAAAGATACTGGATACCCTTTGCATTGCACCAGTACATTAGACAATTGTGGAATACAATCCTTTTGTCCCTGTACTGCAGTATCATTCTGGCCAATAGCAGAATGCTACCCAGGCTTTGGGACATACATGCATGGGCTAAAAGACCTGACAGTTCCTACATGTGTGTTTCCATGCAGTCCAGGCTATTGTATCACATGTCCTGCACAATAACATGGAATATGCCAGGGCCATGTGTACAGTTCAAAAGGTCGTCTGAGTGTATGGGTATGTGGCTAATCATGGCAAACAGGCAGCTGACAGTATGTTTGCCCTCGTATAGCTTGGTGTGTAACATAGTGTTAGAGTTTGCATTCACAAATGAGTACTGTTGGGCATGTTTCCAGCCATGTGTTCTGGGGCGTGGCACAATTATGCAAACTATGTCATACAATTTGTGTATTTTGTTGTCTGTCTATTCCAGCTTGGGAGGTCACTTACTTGGCCAGATACGTAGAAGCCTCTGTGAATGTGCGTGATTTCTGGTAGTATGTGTGGGTGTCCTTACTGTGTTCTGGTAAGGGTATGTGTTGGTTGTGATGATGAGATGCATGTGTTAACCTACACCTCATGACTATCTTGTCCAGTCATGGCTGTAGACTGGACTGCCTTCCAGCTTACCTCTGTAGCTGCATCACAGACAATGTGTGGGGTGTGGTGTTAGGTGGGTTTGGCAGCATACATGGCATAGAGATTACATTCCCCCAGGCTGGCCACATACACAAAGCTGACATTAGAAAACACCAGTAGCTGACTAGTGGACATGCCTGTATGAGCATTCAGTACTACAAGTACCAAGTACTGTATTTAGTGTACTTATTGCTTATGAAGATGTTTTAGACAGTGATGCTCACAAGTAATTACTTGTGTTATGGACATGACAACACTGGCTATTACAGAAACATAGTAGCTACCTTTAGCAGCAATCCTCCTTTGAGGAGCACATCACATCCTGTTAGTTGATTACAAATGATACAAGTATCTACAGGTCTGTTTCCTTTTCTGGGTATATGCTCACATTTCCACCAGAACCATGAGCTCTGGTAGGCACAGACACCCACTCCCCAAACAGAGTCATGTATCAATAGACTCTGCTGCCACTATCAATGTGATCAGGACATAATCAGATAGTGTAAGCCATCACCTATGAAGCAGCTATTAAACATGGGCAGCAGTCTCCTACATCTTACACTCCTACTGCAGATGTTACACTGCAGTTAAAGATGATATGCAACCTGTTTCATTACCAGTACTGTGCACTACCTTACATACAGTATTTGCAAGTGGCTGTTAGGTTGGCAATGAGAGGTTAGGCTACATAAACCTGAAAGTTCAACCAGTGTGTCTCTACTCTCAATATCCTCTCTATGTAGGCGTGCACATAGCCATTTGGCCCAACCCTGTAACAAGGGTCACTACACATTTGCATAACATGTACACATGCACAGCTGTTATTGCTAAATGAAAGCTGTCTGTGTATTTCTGTCATGGATATTTGCAGTCATTGTAGTTGTTTTGGTGACTGTGTCCATAGAACATATTTGTAATAGTGTATTGGCATACACTCTTCATATGTTATGTTCATATTGTTTAGGGGGGGGCAGAATGTGTGATTGCTATGGTCCATGTTATACTCAGATATGAATACTTCAGATGCTGTATTCACACGTATGTATATATGTGTGTGTGTATATATATATATATATATATATATATATATATATATATATGTATATAGATATAGATATATAATATATATTATTGCATATGTTTATCTGTACCTCCATACATGTGTAGATGTTTTTAACCTATCTATATATCTACATATATGTATATCTCTATATATCGACATGTATCTATGTATCTCTCTCTCTATACACCTTTTAGTGGGTACATGGCGGTTTGTCCTATTTCCACACAATCCTCCCTTTTGTGTTTTAACCTGTCTGAATGCACAACTGGCATAGGTACATCTCAGGTAGCTTAGTGGTTGGTTACTCTGAGGATGGTGTACATGATTGCAGGTTCTAATCCTAAAAGTGGTTATTATTTTATCTCTCAGAACAGGCACTGGTAGGGAAAGTGTGAATAACGCACGTTTAAGTGGTTGTAAGCAGGTTTGCCCGTGGGCTGTGCGACGTTAAGCAAAGGTTAAACCTGTGAAGCGCTTATCCATTTAACCATGTTTATGTGCCACTTACCAAAATGCAAACCCGCTTACAACTGCTTAAAAGTGCTTTAATCCACCTGCATCCAACAGCCCTTATTCTGGCCCTCAAAATAAATTAACAGCCCTTGAACCCAGGACCATGAACACCACAATCACAGACTTTACCACTAAGGCAATTGAGATATGTGCAAATGTTATGGTGTTTAGAATATACATTTTACTACAGGTATTCCTCACTACTGAAAACAAATGTGACAGTCAGTTGGTGTACATATGTATGATACATGTTAATGTTTATATGTTTGTGGAATTAGGTGTTGCAAAGTGGCACGACAGGGTGTAATATGGATGAGAATAGTTCTTGTTTTGTGTCCTTTCTATATTGTCCCCATACTCCATGTATACCCCTCCAGTTCACTTATTGAACATCCAACCCAGGCTCTCCTTGATGCATGATTTCATTACCCATCATTCCTCCCCCACCACAGTCTCCACATACACAACCATCCCTTCTATGGGGAATTTGGGTAATATTAATAGTTGTAATACCAGAGCTGCATATGTTTTGTGTACACTTCAATTCCTTTGGATTGCTTGTGTGTACATAGATGTTTATATACATGGCTATAGATGTAACTGTATATATATATATATATATATATATATATATATATATATATATTGATATCTATGTGCAGACATCACTGACGTATATATATATATATATATATATATATATATATATATATATGGGTCTACTTCAATTCATTGAATCCCATTTCGTCGAACTTTCATTTCACTGAAAGTTCATTACATCGACAAGCATTTGCACCCTCCCCCAATGTTGTGCACCCTTGGAGTTGATATATATAGTAGGGTTGGGGGCACAGCCCCCACATTGGGAGCTGTGGCTAAGCCCCCACCTAAAATGCTTGTCGATGTAATGAACTTTCAGTGAAATGAAAGTTCGATGAAATGGGATTCAATGAATTGAAGTAGACCCATATATATATATATATATATATATATATATATATATATATATATATATATATATATTTAGTATTAATTTGTAACAGTTATACATATATAGACTTGTATATGTTGATTCATAAACTACAGTACATTACAATGTGCTGTACATATGTACACAAAGTGACTGTCCCATTTGTGGTCAGTACTGTGGAATGCCTATAGTATAGGGTGTAGTCTAAAGACCATAAAACATGTATACAGCTCAGATGGCTTAGTGGTAAGTCACATGACTTAAGTGTGCATTGTCCAGGGTTCAATACCTGCGATGCTTTAAAAATGTTTTTTACTCCAGAATAAGGCTTATTTAAGCAGTTGTAAGCATGTCTAAAAGTGTTTGTATGACATTAAAGCAGCAGTTATACAGTTAAACAAACGTTAAAATGTATAACCTGTGCGCGCAAACACAGCCACATCTGCCAACTACTCAGGATATATACATTTCAATGAACATCTCACTATGTGCTTACATAACATTACATTCTCTGTTGACTTTACTCTCCAGCACACATGGGTTTATATGGGAGTTTCAAATGTTTATTATACTGACAAATAATACCTATATATGTAAGCTGTGGTTAAAGTATACTTTTCAACATGATAAACATTCCTGATTTTATTGGGACTTGAACCTGGAATGCACAGATACTATGCAGATGCTGTAACCATTACACTGTTGACATTAATGTTGCTTCGGCCTATTTCTTATTTAGATGATTTCTATGTGTAAGCTATGCTAAGTAAAGGGCGGAGGTGCCCAAACCCACTGAGCTTCACTTACTCTTGAAATAAAAACATATAACAAATGAAATGAGAGACTATAAATTGCATTCCTAACTACATTAGGCATAGCCCCCTCACTGACACACTTCAAGGGAAACCTTGATGTGTGAATGGGTAACAAAATATACACTCCTGGGATCATGTGTCCCAGAACCATACAGCCAGGGAGTGGGGGAGCCCCTCCAGTTTTATAGCTGCAAGACCTGTTGGGAAAATTGAATGGTGTTGATTTTTCATGTTAGCATGCCCTCTTTAGATCACCACTATCACCCTGCACCACCCCAGTCTTCAACAGCTTCTGGCAACTCTGCCTGGAATCACTTCATTGGCTATGCTTGACAGAAACTCAGTTACTTCACCAATGGTGCAGAGAAAGGCAACACACTGTAGCTATGCTTCTAATTGCCTTTGGGCAGATAGCCTACTACCTACCTGTGAACCTCTAAAGTGCAGGCCATCACAGACATAATATGTGAATAAACAGAGCTTTCAGATCACAATATACAGTGAAATATCACCATGTAGTCAGAAAACAGTTAAGTACAGCACGAACATACAGAACACTGATACTTAATCACTCCAAAAGCCTATCTTGGAAGCTAGAAGACTTGTATAAGTTTAAGACTTTCTATTGCTTACCAGTAGGTTACCTACACGAAAGATGAGAAACAAGCACAGATGGGAAACATGCATGCAACACTACCATACTGGCTTATGTGTCAGCCTTAGGCTTAGGAATACTGGCCAAGGCAATTGGCGCCCCCATGGTGCCTTGTTTAGAGAAGTCTTAAAGCTGAATCCCACCTCTGTAAACAGCAGAATAGCAGAATCAATGAGGGTTATGCTACTCAAAACCAGGGGTTGTGATCACAACACGCATGCACTCACAGCACTCCTCAGTATGGATAACGTCAACATCTGTGCAGTAACTGAGATCTGTTTTAAGGCTCCTGAGAGCACATCAGCACTACCAGACTACAACTCATACCACACATTTCAGACACAGAACATGGACTGACACAGACATGGAGGGGGTGTATCCATATTCATTAGGGATACCTACACCCCCAGGTTAGTGGGGCAGCATGATACCTCTGGGATTATCCATGTGCAGCTAACATCAGCCACAACTGCAATGCAAACTGTGGCCTGTTACATAGCACCCTCCATGACCCAGGACCACCACTCCACCTACCTGGAGACAGTGGTAAACATGATAGTCCTACTGCACACCCTGGTATTGGTCGATGCCAACTACCCTACCATTAAGGAAACTTACTGAAGTACTCACTTCCAGGCCCAGCGCTTCCTGGAATTTATCACCTTATATGCCCTGTATCAGATGGTAAACTCCCTAACGAGGGATGGAAACATATTAGAAGTGGTGATCACCAACATAGGCGACAGGTACACCACACCAGAGGTAAATAGGTCACAGGTTAGATCTGACCATGAACTATTCACTGTTTCACACCCAACCATCTCCCCCACCCACAAAAACCACAGTGTATACCTTTCCTATAGCTAAATTCACACTACTAGAGACAGGGATGTTGGGTTTTGCAGCCCCCACGCTAAGGGAAAACACTGCTCAAGATACAGACAGATTTACAAATGCACTCTATAAGCACCTACAAGGATGTATAGATCATACCATCACTGGTAAACCAAGAATCACTCCTCCTAAATAAGGACACTAGTCTGTTGGACCCCTGCAATAAACAGGCTATACAACCGAAGTAGGACAGTAGTCCAGGAAAAACAGCATATCCCAAGAAGGGCAGACATCCATGACCAGTATTAGTAAGAAACGTAGATCCCTCATGAAATCATCCAAGGCTAACATCAACAGGAAAATAGGCAAGAATTCGAAAGATAACCACAAAGCCTTCTTTAGCTATGTCAAGGATCTAAGTGGTAACACACAGATTTGCACTGTGCTGGCGCAATATAGCACAAAATATACTGAACCCTATTGATATCGCCAACATCCTTGCAGATACATTCACTGCAAACTTCACCCCCTAAAGAGCCCACAACAATACCCAAAAAGTACAGTATCCCAGACATCAGAGACACATAGATGGAAATGGCCCTCTCTAACAGCAATACACAGCATCAGTGGAGGCAGATGGTGTCCCAGACTTCATCTTGCAAACACTACAAGACAAACTGACCCCCCCCACCTAATTAAGCTTTTCAACCTCAGCCTCTCCACAGGCTACATGCCCATACAATGGCACATGGCAATGGTTATTCTACTCCATCAAGGTGGAAACACAACTGACCATGGTAACTACCACCCAATAAGCCTGACTAGCCTGGTCTGCAAAGCTATGAAGTGCATCTTCATGGCACTCATTAACAAAGACATTGGTAACCTCCAAACACTTGACCCAACCCAGGTCAGCTTGACTGAGTGCAGTTCATTATTTTTATTATTTTATTTTATTTTACATTTGTTAACCGGGGGTGTCTGACTGAGCTGAAAAGGCACTTTTTCAGCAGAGGCCCGGGGAGAAAAGCTCCAAAAAGAAAAAAATACAGACACATTTAGTTATTTAGACATAATCAGTATACACACAATTACAAGAGACATGCCAACATCCTTGCAGATACATTCACTGCAAACTTCACCCTCTAAAGAGCCCACAACAATACCCAAAAAGTACAGTATCCCAGACATCAGAGACACATAGATGGAAATGGCCCTCTCTAACAGCAATACACAGCATCAGTGGAGGCAGATGGTGTCCCAGACTTCATCTTGCAAATACTACAAGACAAACTGACCCCCCCACCTAATTAAGCTTTTCAACCTCAGCCTCTCTACTGAATCTGTTTGACATCTTACAGACAGTCACCAAGACATTAGATGAGGGGAGAGGTGGTTCACACATACTACCTGGACCTCGCCAAGGCTTTTGACACCATTCCCCACTCAGGTATTATTGATAAACTCACCAGCCTGTACATACACCCATACATCACAGGATGGGTTGCCAATGGGCTTATACACAGAACCCACATGGTACGACTAGTGGTCTCCAGGTCCAACTCCTAGCCAGTCATGGCTGGTGTCCCACAGGACTCAGTCCTGGGACCCCTACTGTTTGGCATATACTTCTCAGAGGTACAGGCAAACACAGGTGGACTACGGCAGACCATCTTTGGCAATGACTGCAAACTGGGAGCCATACTTGACAGTCCAGCTGACACAGACATCCTTCAAGGGGCCTCACAGAGACCAACACAGGGTGTCAAAGAAAGTCATGGCCTCCATCTAAGTGCCACAAACTGCATGGTCATTCCATTGCAGGATATTAAGCACCCACATATTAAAACATAAGTGGCAGCCACTTTAATACAGACAAGGTAGGGTATCTGGGGACTAAGGTAGATAGTGATCTGTCCTTTGACAATCATATCTCCAAAGTAGTTCGGACATCCTTCTATGTAGGCCATGTGATTACTAAAGGGTTCACATCTAAACATACCAAGGTTATAGTGCCCCTTTACTCATCGCTCATCATTCCCATCATAGAGTATAGAAACCCATTTGGGATGTACCTCAGAAGACACATCCAACAGCTGGAAGGTCCACGAATGTAGCTCGCCAAGAGGATTACTGGCCTCAAACATAAGTCCTACGCAACCAGTCTGAATAATCTTCTACTTTACTCAGTGACATCTCATTTACTTGGAGATGATCTCTGCTGGCCAACAAAGCTATGTCGAACTCAGGCTTAATGGATATGCTCCACCTATGGGAATCCATGTCACAGTGAGCCACGCGCTGTAGTGAACTGAACCTTGCCACAACAATAACTGGAAGATACTGGAGGGATGGATTCCTGTCATAGAAACTCTCCATACTTTGGAACAACATCCCTAATTACATTATACAGAGACCCTCACTAACACTCTTCAAGAGAAACCTTGAAGAGTGGATGGGGAACAGTAGATACACCCCAGGGATCCCGCCATTGGCTCTGCTCCACAGAGGGACAGTTAATGAATCAATAGGGTGGCAAAAGCTGACACATTTTGGCTAGGCTTATGAATGCCCTCAGGCAGTTAGCCAAGTACCTACCTATGAACCTATGAACCTATACATACAGTATCAGCACATACTGATAGCTTAATTTACTGTTCAGATGTTGACTTACCTTGTGCCAATAGTAGTTGTGTGTGCAATAGTTGAGAGCTGCCTATGTTGGATGCACACAGTAGACTGCAAATACATGACAATTTACAGGTAGTCTTGTGTGTGTGCCATCCATTTTTACTGTGTGTGTGTAGGTGGAGAAAGGTGTCAGTCCCTAGGTGCCTACACTGTCAGTGTGTGTGCTATATGTTCCCTCCTTGCCAAGGCATGGGCATACTGGGCATGCCTCCATCTGCCAACTGGGGCTGGCTCTGGGTGTTCATGGTCTGAGTACCTCTGTGCCTGTGGGGCCCTTGGCAATGGTGGTGGGGTGTGAGGGCCTTCACCATTCTGTCCCTGCTGAAGCTGTTTCCGCAGGATCATATTGTGTAGCATGACACATACTATAAAGATGTGGGCACACGTGCCTGGAGAGTACTGCAAGGCTCAACCAGATATGCCCAAGCAACGGAACTGTGATGTAAGCATTCCAAACACATGCTCTATGATGATTCTGGTTTGTGCGTGTGCCTCATTATGCCATTTCTGCATGGGTGTATGTGCATTTCTGATGGAAGTCATCATCCACGGTTCCAGTGCATAGCTGCTGATGTCACTGGGTGTGAATAAGCAATTCCAGCTGCAGGGTATCTTAATTATGGGTTTTACAATGAGTACTGCAAGTCTGGGGCCTTAAGTGTAGAGTTATGCTTGCCTGGCTTGATTAATCTGTTGCTCTTTAATTAACTTTTAAACCTGGATCCCCTCCCATTATCAAGCATGCAACCACTTGCAATTTTTCTTGTTTTGTACTTTTCCTACCCAGTCATGTGTTGCAAAATGTGTCTTGTAGCTGATATACTGCAAATCCGCTTTGTACTGCTGTGACACTTTACTGTTTTCTTTGCAGTACAGCTCCTCCCCTTTCCTATTCTGCAGGTAGCTGCTTGCAGCCTTGTTAGATGTTGTCAATGGCCCACTGTAGGTTCCTAGGTGTTAATTAGTCATTTGTACTCCAATTTCCCTGCTGCAGCATTTCCTTATTTCTTTCCTATTTCGTTCCTGTTTCAGCTCCGGTGCTCACCGCGCAAACCCGTTTACCGGGTTTAAGCACATTTTTATCTCCATTCACATGCATACTCAGTTACCTTGTGTACTCTCAGCTAAGCAAAGCTATAGCCAGTTTGACACACCCCTATCCTGCAGCTTTGCTTTGCTATGGGCAAACCGGATTAGCAATACTCCAATGTGCTTACAGCAAAGGTGACACACCCCTCTCTTGATGTCATCATTATCTCAGGGACACACTTCAGTGTTATAATGCTACACTGTGAGGTGCATCCTTACACCAGCGGGGAATCTGTGATTCACTATTACTCCTCTCATTTGCATGGCATTGCCTACTAATTCCTAGCTACTGTGCAAAACACTGTCACAGCCCCTTAGCAACCCTTGCACCATGATGTGGTATAACATGCCTGCCATTGACTATTATGGGAAAATCATGATATGTGTTACATTGCAGTTTTATTCTATATTTTTCTATTTTTCTTGCGATCCAGTTTGCACGTCGCTGCCCTGCACTTAAACTTCGCGATAGTGTGAAAAATGAAATTAAATGTTATTTTTATATTTTGTACATTTTTTTATGCCAATGGCTATATATTTAGCCATTGGCATATATTAACAATATAATACATGTGTTTGGCCAGCTGTCATGGCTCCGATTTTATGTTTGCAAAAATGTAAACCGTTTTTTTACGGTTTACATTTCTGCATGCTTACACTGCACCTGCACCACTTCCTGGATCACTAAATACCTTCATTTGCATGCTACACTGCTGCAACTGGGGTAATTAGCATACAAGGCCCGGGAGCTGTGCGGACGTAGCATACGCAGGTAGTGCACTTGGACACAGGTCATTCCTGGCTCGCTCGCCAACCATATTTGGTGTTGGAAAGCCAATGCTACGCCTGCACCTGGTGCAAACTTCATGAATCCCGGGGCTTGTCTTTCTTTGTTAGACATGGGTACATACAGCCCTTTTGCATGCTACCTTTATTGCTTGTTTGGCTAGCAGTTATACAAAATGAGCAGTATATACTTGCTAGGTACTCTCTGCCTAGACTTCCTAAACACAGTAACACAGACATTTTATGTTTTGGTAACTTTATTACACAATATAGGGTTGCCACCTTTTCAAATGCCCAAAGTGGGACATTTTTTGTAGAAATGTGAGATTTTACATGACAAAACATACCCATGGCCAGTGCAAAGGACAGAACTTCACTTTTTTGCCACAATAAAAGCTTATTTTTGTAGCATTTGAGTTTCTTATGCTGTTTCAAATAATATTTGTGTTTCAGATACAAAATAACTGTTTTATGAAACTATTAAAGAAAAGTTAAGAAATACATTTTGTCTTAAAATCTTAGGACATTTGCCATTTTTAGTTTTTTTTTTCTCCCCTGGACACAACTGCCCAAAGTGGGACTATCCCTCGCAAAGAGGGACAGGTGGTAACCCTAACACAATACCTTGTAATAATTTTCAACACTGTCAGAACCTTATTTTTTTAATTGCATGATGAAACTAATGCTTTGTCACATACTACTGCAAAAGATTAATGTTATATTATATAAACAACAGATTTTATACATCTCAGTGTAGATTAATAAAAGGTGATGCAGCATGATACAGCTAAGATTTTTTTACAATAGTCTGCTTACTCTATAAATTAGTCTAAGTATTGAATGTATACATACTGTAAATTCAACAAATTATGGAGGCTATTTCTCAACACTGTTGGTAAACTTTATGGAGGGAATTTAATAAAGTCTACAGTTTTTTTTCTTCATGTAGGCATCATGCCACATACGTGAACATATTAAGATTCAGTAAGTGCAGCTGAGCGGCATGCACGCACGTGCAAACACAGAAAATTATGTGGCATGCAAATTGCCTCATAAGTAGGTGAATCTCATGCAAATGAGGCAGGTGGAGTGATCCAACAAGTAGAATGGCATCTTTTCAGGCCCTGTGTCAGTGTTCATAGTGTATATGGAAAACTTCCATGTACATGAGACTAGACAGACAAAAGGGGTGTAAAACTGTAGAAATGTGGACATAAATCCCCTGAAAATTTAATACCACATACACATGTGAGCAAAATTATTATTCTGTATTTCAGAAAGATTAAAGGGAATAAGTTAAATTAATATATATATATTTAATAATCTTGGCATGTTTGCACTATGTGCCACAGTGCTTAAACATGCTTAATAGCAAAATAAAAACAAAAAATAGGAAAAAAGGACCTTGTGTGGGGTCCTTACAATGGTGCATTGCTGCTGTTGCTAAGGTGATAGAACTGTGAAGCATGCAGTTTCCAGGCTATCAGTACATATATATATGCAAATGAGGTGGAGTTATTGAATAGCAGAAAGGAGTAATTGTGTCCACATATCCCCTTTGTGTAGGTTCTGAGAGCATGTTGACGTTTACAGATGGTGAGGCTGACATCAGGGGGTATGTCCTCTCACTTCTAAGCTCTTTTAAGCTTCAGTGCACATGTTTGCATGTTGCGATGCCTTGCTGAGTGTGTTCTTAAAACCTGATGCATTCAATTAGAATTTTTGACCTTTGTGTAAGCTATGCTGTCCATGCACTGAAATAAGGCCATTAAATGATGTTAATTATATTGTAGGCAGGTGGAATGCATCATAGTTAGCCAATCACACATATTGCACCTAAAGCAGAACTGTATAAAGTATGCATACACCCTACATTCTGATTTTCCTCCAACAATCTGGGCCATTGGAGTACAGAATTTGGAATTTTAAATGAGATAATGCTAGGAGCTGCTGCAGGTCTGCTACATCTGTATGAGCTAGATGCTGAAGTCAATGTTGCTGGTGCTGCTGACAACAGGCTTCAGCAGAGTAGGAAAAGAGTGTTCAGGCCCAAGGTAACCTTCCAGGAGCTGCATGATTGTAGAGCACTACAGGGTGGACAGAGACATACTACAAAACTCACTGTGCTCTGCCAACCTCAACTCAGACCCAGAGTCAACAGAGGGGAACCCATCCCAGTGGAAACAAAGGTATGTGTAGCCCTTAGGATACTAGCTACAGGTACTTTCCAAAGACCAACTGGGGATATGATGGGGGTCTCACAGGCATCAGCATCCAGGATACTCTACCAGTTCCACCACATGCAAGTGAGCACATATCTTTTCCCATCACTGCTTTTACCATGTAGCACACTACCCTGAAGTACTGGGTGCCATAGATTGCACTCATGTACACATCAAGGCACCACTCAGTCAGGAGGGTAGAATCTACATCAACCGCAAGGGGTACCACTCCATCAACTGCTAGGTCATCTGCAATACCCAGGGGATTATCCTAAATGTGTGTGATGGCAGCCCTGGCAGTTATCATGACTCCTGTATATGGCATACATCACAGCCATCAACTGGGGGATGCTTGCTACACTCTGGAACCATGGATGATGAAACCCATCAGAAATGCACACACACCCAATGAAAGAACACCATAAAGAGGCACACGCACAAACTATAAACATCATAGGGCGTGTGTTTTGGCTTTTGAAGTCACGGTTCCAGTGCCTTGATATATCTGGTGCAGCTCCATAGTAGTCTCCAGCCACATGATTACATATGTTCGCAGTATGTACTATGCTGCACAATCTGATCCTATCGAAACAGCTGCAGCAGAATCAACAAAGGGAAGGGATGCACAACCAGCCACCAGTGGCTAGGTCACCACAGCCACAGTTATAGGAGGACTTGGAGGAGGAACCCCCTGCTGATGTCCCTGTAGGCAGATGTAGGCATGCTCAGTATGCCCTGGTGTTGGCTAAGTGAAAATGCATAGCACATTCACTGACAACCTATGGACCTAGGGACTGACACCTTACTCTTACTCACATACATATATTAAAACTGATGCCAGGCAACCCACACAACCTGTACCTATCTATGTATTGGCTGTGTACTGCTTGCGTCAGACAGAGTCAGCCCTGACATGCAGTTCTGTCAATTGCTGCATTCACATGGTAAGTCTCTAACCTACACAGTGCTTGTAAGGATTAGTATGATATTGTATTGTACATATGGATCTGCTACATTTATACAAGTAAAAATAGTGAGCCATTTGGACAGAAGTAACATCCACATGGGACTACAGATACCCACTCCACTAGCATGTGTCCTTTAATATTCACTAGGTCTCATGCATGGAATACTCACTCCATCAGTCAAGGGAGATGTTAAATGGTGGGGTTACATGATATTTGGACTACTGTCTATCCCAGCAGAACATGTGGTATTGTTCCCCCACCCCCAACACAGCAGTGTTTCCATATAACTGCTTTAACAGTAAATCAAATCATCAATGGTATATCAGCAGGCCAGGCAATCTCAGGGCAGTAACAAAGAAATTAACCTCACTTAATGTAGGAATAACAATGTTTATGTGTATGCTGTTGATTGTGTGATGAATGACTGCTCTCTATCTGGCAGCTTGTGTGATTCATTGGACTAGGGAAGTTAGCATGGGTGATGGTGTTGATCATTCTAATCTGGAAGTATCCACATCTCTAATCTGGAAGTATCCACATCTTTTGGAAGTGAGATATTATTATGTAGTTTTTTTACAAATGGTCAGTCTGTGTGTGGTGTAACATTATTAACCTCTGTCACATATTAATTACATCAGACAGCGGAAGAATGCCATGGACAATTTCAATGAAGTGCAGTACTGCAGTAACAGACAGATGTCATTGTCTGTAGCACACAAAATCCTGGACTGGAGTACAGTTAGGTGTGGGCTGGAGTCAGTTTATAAGTACTGACAATCCCACTGGGCATGCTCATACATTTAATTAAACAGAGTGCAATTCTGTTGCCCATTGCTCAAAATTACCTGTTATGTACAGATATGTCTACACATATATGTATACATATATGTCTGTCACTATCTCTCTCTCCCCTAGGTCTATCTCTATGCATGTAGAAATAGATATATACATACATATATATGTTTATATATATATATATATATATATATATATATATATATATATATACATACATCTCAGTCTCTCCCCATATATCTACATAGCACACACACACACACACACACACACACACACATATATATATATATATATATATATATATATATATATATATCATACACACACACACACACACACACATCTACATTTATATATACATCCCTGTTATACACATAAATATATGTGTAGATGTCTGTATTGTCCTACATACCCTGATAATGGTGAGTAAATCTGCACTGTCACACATCTATAATGTTGCTCAAAGGATCCAAATAAAGGTTCAACAGTACATAATGTACTTACCTACAGACCCCTGTGCCTGCTGGATGTCACCATACATATAGCAACAGGTGAGCAGGTGGTGTAATGTATAATGCTGACTATGCAGGCATGGGCAAGGCACATTGTTCTTGGCCACAGGCTTGCACATCAAAATGCAAACAGCCAGAGACGGCCAAACTGGCAATTGTAGCCAAATATCTAGGATACAAAACAGTTATCTGAGTACTAGGCTACTAGATGCGAATAACAGTACAAAGCAATATCACTCTGCAGGACACAGATGCTGTTCAAATCAAGACTAGGTTGTCTAATCCACAAGTAGTTTGCTTGCAGTCATGTATAAAACATAGACTGGCTGCGGTACAAGTGATAAGTAATGTGATCTGTAGTGTGTAAAATTAGTTAGGTGTGGGTTCTAATTTCACTCCAGGTCACTTGGTGTGTGTGTGTGTGTGTGTGTGTGTGTGTGTGTGTGTGTGTGTGTGTGTGTGTGTGTGTGTGTGTGTGTGTGTGTCTGTGTGCACACTCATGTGCATTCCCCTGCAAAAAATGAGAATCTCTTATGTACTATCAAACTGCAATGGCTCTGCACTTTTTGGTCCTGTAAGTTGCTGCTGGCTTCCAAACTGCCTTCTACAAGGCCTGCTGATGTTATCTACCTTAAGACCACCAGCTGTAGCATGTGTGATAAGCACTTTGAGCTATAGCATATAAGACTAGATAGGTAGGGGTTCTAATCTCACTGCCAGCTCCTTGGGCAGGTGTGTATGTGTGTGCATGAGTGTATCCCCCTGCAAAACAACTGATAATCCTTCATTGACTATCAAACTGGAATGATTCTGCACTTTTTGACCCTGTACATTGCTGCCAGATTTCAAACTGCCCTCTTCTACAAGGCCTGCTGATGTCATCTACCTTAAGACTACCAGATGCCATTGTAATGTCCCACTTAAGATGTAGCATGTGCCATAAGTTCTGTGATCTATAGTGTGTAAGACTAGATAGGAAAGGATTTTAATCTCACTCCACTCCACTCAGTGTATGTGTATATCTCCATATGACATAAATGTGATCATCTCAGTAATTTAGAAAGAGGTAGTATTTTGCAGTGTTTTGATTGTAGCAGGTGATGTGGGTCTCCAGATGCTTGGATACAACTAGCCCTGTTGATATCATCAAACATAAGATGTCCTAAACAGATAATAATAGCAGACTTGAGATGTAGCGCGTGAGTCATGCACTGTGATCTATAACATGTACCTTTATAGGTTCATAGGTTCACAGGTAGGTACTAGGCTATTTGCCCAAAGGTATTTATAAGCCTAGCTGGAATGTGTTGGCTTTCGCCACCCCCTTAGATTAGTTCCCTGTGCCTCTGTCCAGCAGAGCCATTGAAGGGATCCCTGGGGTAAACTTTCTTTTTCCCATCTGCTTGTCAAGGTTTCTCTTGAAGAAGGTTAACAAGGAGCTCTGCCTAATGTAGATTAAAATCTTGTTCCAGAGCATGAGAAGCCTCTGGGACAGGAATCTATCCCTCCAGTATGTCCTAGTTATTGTTCTGATGAGGTTTAAATCCCTAGAGCATGTAGCTCGAGGTGATGTGGATTTCCTTAGGTGGCGCATGTCCATCAATTCTGGGTTGGACACAGCCTTGTATGTCAGGCAGAGATCACCTCTAAGTAGGCGGTATGCAACCGAGTACGGCTGGAGTTTCTTCAGTCAAGCTGCATAGGGCATCTGTTTGAGGCCAGTGATCCTCTTGGTGAGGTACTTCTGTGGTCTTTCCAGCTGTTGCAGGTGTCTTGTAAGGTACATCCCAAATGGGGTGTTGTACTTTATGATGGGTCTGATGACTGATGCATAGAGGGGAACAATTAGCTCTTTTTATTTGGATGCAAACCCTTTTGTGATTAGGTGGGCCACATAGAAGGATTTTCTAGCCACTTTGGCAATTTGATTATCAAAGGAGAGGTTACTATCTACTTGGGTCCCTAGATCCCTTATTACGTCTTCCGTATTTAGGGGGCTACCACCTATGTGGTAGTTTGTGGGTACTTTGTTTTTTTCCAAAGGGGATGGCTATGCACTTTTTGGCATTTAGCTTGAGGCCATGGTTTTGACACCAGGTATCTGTCTCAGTGAGACCCTTTTGGAGGATGTCTGTGTCAGCTGGAGAGTCAACTATAGCCCCTAGTTTGCATTCGTCTGCGAACTTGGTCAGCTGTAGTCCTCCTGTGCTTGCCTGTACCTCTGAGAAGTATATGCTGAACAGGATGGGTCCTAGGACTGAGCCCTGGGGAATGATACTTGTAACCGGTTTAGAGTCAGACCTAGCTCCTGCAACTCATACCATGTGGGTTCTGTTAGCTGGCAGCCCATCTCATGATGTAGGGGTTTATGTTCAGGCTGGTGAGCTTGTTTATAATACCTGAATGGGGAATGGTGTTGAAGGCCTTTGCAAGATCTAGGTAGGCAGTGTGGACCACCTTCACCTCATCTATAGCCTTGGTAACTGTCTCAAAGAAGTCCACTAGGTTTAGGAGGGATGATCTGCCCTTAACAAAGCTGAACTGGGGAGGTTCCAGTGTTTGGAGGTTCCCAATATCTCTAGTAATGAGATCCATGATGATGTGCTCCATAGCCTTGCAGACCAAGCTAGTCAGGCTTATAGGTCGGTAGTTCCCAATGTCTGTTGTGGCTCCACCTTTGTGGAGTGGAATAAATGTTGCTGTGTGCCACTCTATGGGCACATAACCTGTGGAGAGGCTAAATTTGAATTATATGTTTAGGTGAGGGGTAAGTCCATCTTTGAGCTCATGTAGGATGGAGCCTGGGATACCATCTGGTCCCATTGATGCTGTGTTTTTTGGCTTTGGAGAGGACTGTTTTAATCTGAGTGTCTATGATTTCAGGGGCTCTACATTCTTCTGGTATGGTTATGGACCTTTTTGGGGGTGAGAGGGGGTGAAGTTTGCACTGAGCCTGTCTGCCAAGATGTTGGCAATATCAGTTGGTTCAGTATATTTTGTGCCATTCTGCACTAACTCCAAGCAGATCTGAGAATTGCCACTTAGATTCTTGACATAGCTAAAGAATGCCTTGTAGTTATCTTTGGAGTCCTTGCCAGTTTTTCTTTTGAAGCTAGCCTTGGATGATTTTATGAGGGATCGTAGTTTCTTGCTGATACTGATCAGGGATGTCTTCCCTTCTTGGGATTTTATTCTTTTCTGTACTAGTTTCCTCCTTCTAGTGTATAGATTCTTTATGGCAGGGGTCCACCAGACTAGTTTCCTTTTCTTGGAGGAGTGTGTCTTGGTTTTACTTGGGATAGCATGATCCATGCATTCTTGCAGGTGCCCGTAGAGTGCATTAGTAAAGGATTTTGCAGGTTGGACAGCATTATCCTTTAGCATGGGGGCTTTGAAACTTTCCACCTCGATCTTAAATAAAGTGAAGCTTGCTTTTGAAAAGTTTTTTTATGGTGACAGTGGTTTCTTTAACTGGGGGTGGAGATGGAATGTGAATATCCAGAGTGATTAGTTTATGGTCAGATCTAACCAGGAAGGGGTTGATCTCCGGTGTGGAACACTGGTCGCCTGTGTTGGTGATGACCATGTCTAATATGTTGTCACCTCTGGTGGGGGTGTTGACCAGTTGATCCAGGGCATTTGAGTTTATAAATTCTAGGAAATGTTGGGCAAAGGAGTTAGTACTTCAATAGTTTTCCCAGTTAATGTTTGGATAATTGAAATCACCTAATATCAGGGTGTTTGGTAGGACCTTTATGTTTCCCAGTGTTTCCAGAAATGTGGAATGGGGGTCCTGGGACATGGTGGGTGATCTGTAGCAAGCTATAATTTGAATTGCAGTTTTTCCTGTTGTTAGTTGCATGTGGATGATCTCTGAAGCATTGTGCTGTGCCACTAACCTGGAGTTGTGGGTATCCTTGATGAATATGGATATGCCCCCGCCTTTTGTATTTCAGTCTGGGTTTTGTCTTCTAAATGTATGGTATGAGTTGTATCCTGGTAGTGCTGGGGTGCTCTCTCTTGCCTTAAACCAGGTTTCTGTTACTGCACATATATTGATTTTCTCCATACTGAGGAGTGCCTCGAGTGTGTGCATTTTGAGATTTAGACTTCTGGTATTGAGTAGCATTACCCTCATTTTTTTGTTACTTGTGCTATTTATGGTAATGGGGTTGTCTTTTGAGGCTTGCCTAAAAAAGGCACTATGTGAGTGGCAAGAGTCTTGGCCAGTATTCGAAAGCCTAAAGGTGATAGGTGCAAACCTTCTCTAGCGAAGCAGCGTGGCTTGTCGAGCATGTCATTCCAGGCTGACAGACACTGGATCCCCTTTCAATGACACCAGAAGCTTAGCTAATTGTTGAAATTGATAATTTTCTCTTTATACCATGGCATCATTCTTGGTAAGGGCAGGATGGTACTCAGGGTCAAGGTCATATCAGCCTGGGCTACGTGATTAGAGAGCTCCTCCATTTTTCTTTTCATGTAGTCCAGGGAGATACGGCTCAGGTAATTCACACCAACATGGACAATGACAGAGTCATATTTGTACTTGTTCTGGAGTGACCTGAATGCTTGTGTTATATGGCGGATCCTGGCACCCGACAGGCAGCTAACAGTAACCTTCTCCTTGTTCAACCTAGTAAGTGGGATGTCAATGTGCCTGACTATAGAGTCACCTAATACTAGTGTGTTGGGTATGTTATTTTGCCTTAAGGGCTGTGATTGCGTGGCACATTGGTTTTGTGACGTATGTGTTTCATGGTTTGTTTTAGGGGGGGGTGGAGGTTGCTTGGATGTCTTCTTTGGAGGTCTCTGTTGCATTTGCAAATTTTTATTTAGTGCCTCCGAGTATGTTTTTGTGTGTTTTTTGCTGGTGCTGGTTTCATAGGTCTATGTGAGACTGGTGGTGTGATGCAAGTAATTCCCTTCTCCTCTTGACTGCCTGGTCCAGTCTTGGGTTGAGAAAGCTTAGCCTCCAGTTTGGCTGTATAATTGCATCTCTTGCATGTATTAGTTTTTGGTGGTAGGAGGAGAGGGTTGTCTGTGTACATGAGGCAATTGTAAGATTGCCTCAAAATTCCCAGATTCACCAATTGGACCGGAAAGTTCACCTGAAACTGCCCTTTGGACATGCCTGGATAGATACAGTGAACTGTTTTTCTGATTGTCGGGTAAGGTCAAATAGAGAGCTTTGTCCTTCTCTACAGTATAGGGGTGTCTAGTGCTAAGGTTTATCATTGCTTGCTATGAGTTTTGAGCAAGCGCCGGGCTGAGAAGTGAATGGTTCTAATGATAAGTAAGTGTTCTAAAGTACATGCAGCCAACTTGTAGTGAGTGTCTGTGCATGTTGTGCTGTGTTCTGTAAACAGTAATTGGAAGGGGAGCTATTCTCAATATAGTCAGGTTTGTGTGCATGTGGCTGTTAGAGCATTTTACATCAGCTTATGGAATCATAGGATCTTTGAACTTTAGTAAAATAATATCCCTACAGCCCTTAAAATCCTAACCAAATTTATAACCTTATTTACATGATCAGCACATATTGCCCCTGTCTACGAGGGACACAGGCAGAAGCCCTGTGGTGAAATGGCAGTCACCCAACCAATCATACAGATGGCATCTGATGAGGACTACTGTTTGCTATTAGGCAGGATTCTGTTTTAAAGGTGTGTTAAAGTCTGCTAGACAGATCTCCACCACCAGGATGTATTATTAATGTCACATGCTAGGTTAATGTCTTTAGAGTGAATAATACATATACCATGTCACCTACAGATATGCAGCATTTCCAATCAAGCAGGGTCACACATTGTCCCATATACAAGGTGGAGATTACCTCTGAGTAGAGTAGTCTATATGCCACAGGCTACAATGATACTGATTTCAGATGATCCCCATTGAACAGATACTGAAGACGTGAAGTTCCCTAATGAGGGATCACTGTGTTGTGTAAAATTGACAATAGTGCTTGGAAAGGTACATTATCAAATGGCCACTGCACTCAAATATTGGCATGCTGATGGAAGAGTACATGGAGGTTATGAGTATGTCATGTTTTGGGTGACTGTGCCCTCAATTATGATATATGATTCATGTCTTACCACTGGGGGAGACATAGTGATCTCAGGTTCATTAGGTGTAAACCTATGCTGCCAGGTCTGTGTGCTCAGGTCTATCACCCCCTGAGTATGTACATTACATGTTGTGACTGATGTGCTTCTTACCAGGAACATAGGTGATAGATGACTTGCCCCACGGGCATACAGACATGGCTACTTAGGCAAATAGATGTACACTTCCAGTGGTTGGTGGATGCCCCATCTCTGTGCAAGGAGATAACAGTTGCCATTGTCCAGTCAGCTGGGAAGCAGCCAGTGGTTACAGTTTGATTGCAAGGAGTTCCCAATGGTGTTAGTAATCCTTGTTGGATCACATGTAGGATGCAGCCTGGGATGTTAGCATGTCCAACAGATGTTGTGTATCTCCATAGTGAGGCCAGATACAACTTGATCTGTGGATATGAAAGGTATTGGGCAGGCTATAGGAATGTCATGTGGCACATGTGGGGGGGGGGGGACAAGGGAGTAAAGTTGAAGCAGAGCCTATGGGACAACAGGTTAGCTATGGTTACAGACCCATTATATGTGATATCATTAAGTAGGAGTTCACCAACAATCTGGGCCTGTCCTCTGAGGTTACACATGTAACTACACTGTGCACTGTGATTCTGCTTTGTGTGGGAGGCTAATTTTGTCACATACTGTTTCTAAACGACGTCACAACAACACTGTGCTTGTTTCATCTGAGGAGGTTGTGCCTCCATTTTAGGGGGAACCTTCATTCCAACTGTCACACAGCAATGTTCACCTCTTATTGTGCAGCCTGCTAATGACAGTTGTCCACCAGACACGTTTGCTGTGCCATGAGGAGCTCGTGTTCCTCCTGTCAGGCTCAGCTGAGTCTATGCAGTTGTACTGCTGCTTACATAATGCATGGCTGTAAAGTTCTGCATACTTTCCTGTCCCATCTGGGGGGGGGGGTGCAGTCAAGCTATGTAAACCATTCCATAGGAGGGAATAAACTGCTTTGTTGAAGTATATTTCTATATTTTGTGCAAGGGTGGATTAGGTCTGATAGTTTTAATGAGACTGTCTGTGGTCATATCTCACCAGGGAGGACTTCATAGTGGAAGGCTGCAGTGGTCATCCATATTGGTAAACACATGATGCATTACGTTGGCTACCCTTGTGGGGATGTCATACCACTGGTACTGGGCATTGTAGTTAAGGATGTGGACTAACGTTTAGGCAAGTGAGCTTAAGCACAACTAAGCAACACAGTTGGTGGTTACTTAATACCACTCCAAACCATGGTGTACTGATATAGCTTGATAGACACAAAAACATTCAAATAAGCACAACTGGTGTCTGGATTCATGAAGCTGCTCCTGTAGCTGTAAATGGCTTGATTAGGTGCCCTTCCAGCAGTGAAAATCACATGCAGTGTCTCTGGGAAATCACAGTGTTTCACTAAATCTGGATGTGTATCTGTCTTTAATGAATAAGTATACACCACCTGCATTACCTTGAACACTGTCTGTTTGAGGTCTGAACATGTGGAAGGACATGTAGTCTGGTATGGCTGTGGTGCTGTCCACAGCCATGAACCAGGTGAATTTGACTGCACAAATGTCCACTCATTCCAAGGGGGGACACCTTCCACAGAGTGGGGTTTAGTGTTGTCATTCCCAGCATGTAGCAGCATAACCATGATGTTGTATGAAGATGGCATTCTCACTGGAAAGTTTCCCTCCAGACAGGGCCTATAAGATGCACTGTGGGAGTGATAGCAGTCTTGGCCTGTACTCAAAATCCCAGGGGTGAGAGATGAAGACCATTTCTGGCAAAGCACTCACATCTGTTGAGCAAGTCATCCCAGGCAGACATGTCTTGGATCCCCTTAAAATGACACCACACGGTAAGGCAATTATTGACGTCCATCATTTTCTGTATGTATTGATCCATCATCCTAGGTGAGGGTCAATTGCAGCTAAAAGTTATGGGCATACCAGTGAGAGACCCAGAGTGTCTAAGCTCAGTCATGTGTCTGCATACAGTCCAGTGATATATGTCCCTGGCTGTACACACATGCAGGAACTATGATGTCATCATTGTGTTACCTGATATTCCTTGAGCTGCAGCAATGTGTGGTATGGTGTATCATCTCAACCCACAACAGCTAAATGTGACCTTTTCAATATGTAGTCTGGTGATATGGACATCAATGCGTCTTATGATGTAATCACCTAAAAATAATATGTTTAATTTTGTGTCTTGCCTTAGGTGTTTGACCGGTGAGAGAGTGGTGCATGCACTATTATGTGTACTATGCTCTCCAGAGGTAGGATTTTCTGATGTGTCTGTTCATTGGCAATGTGTCTGGTAAGGAGTTGCACACATGCAGGTGTGTGTGATGTGGGTGGCACAGGAGGTGAGTTGCGCATGTTGGCAAAATGCTCAATGCCATATGTACTGACTGCTGTTTGAGACACCATGGAATCAAGGTTTGAATTCAGTCTCATCTTTCACACATTGTGTTGTATGGTATAGGGGTAGAGGGGTGTGGACAATTTACCCATCTCTTCAGCAGTCATTGATAGTGCCATAAGCAATACAGTTATGCTTGTGTTTACATCACAGCATGCCATCTTTAGGCAGTGTCATGACAGATGGTGAAATGTAACATGTGACCTTTATATATGTCCCCTTTAATTTTTCCCTTAGATCTGCTAGTTTTCTCTTCTCCTGCACTTCTACTAGTTTGTTAGTTTGGCACTTTATCAGACTTCTTGTAGCAATTATTATAGTACAAAAAAGTCCTACCAGCACTAACTATTCTACAAGGAAATAGCTCCAGTACTTATTAATGCCCACCCCTCCAGGTATGTCTAAAGGTCAGTTCCCTGTGCGTTGTCCTATTAACCTGGTGAACTTGGGCATCCTGAGGCAATGTAGCAACTGCCTCATGTACACTGACAACCCTCCCCTCTTACCCCCAACACTCAGACTTGTTAGAGATGCACTTATATATCCAAATTGGAAGCCACACACTCTCCTGCCAAGACCAGAATAACTGGTCAAGAGGAGAAAGTCAACACTTGTACCTCACCACATGGAACACATAACCCTCCAGAACACACACCAGCACTGCCTTCACATAAAAACACAAACCACACACCCACCTTCGTGGAGGCTCTCAATAAAAAGCTAATCAAACAGCATAGATCTCCAATGCAGAAACACACTCGACCACTACAACACAACACTAATCACGAGACACATAACTCTCCTAAACAGTGTGCCACTCAACCAAAGCCCATGAGGCAAAACAGCATGCCCAACACATTAGTCATAAATGACTCGATAGTGAGGCACACTGATGTCCCACTCACTAGGTTGAATAAGGAGAAAGTAACAGTCAGCTGCCTGTCAGGTGGCAGGATCCGCCACATAATGCATGCACTCAGGTACCTCTACAACAGGTACAAATATGACTCTGTCATTGTACATGTGAGTGTGAATGACCTGAGACGTACCTCCCTGGACTACATGAAAAGAGACATGGAGGAGCTATCGGATTATGTACCCGGGTGGGTATGACCCTAACCCTGAGCAGCATCCTACCATCACCCAGAATGATACCAAAGTTCAAGCAGAAAATTATTGATTTCAACAATTGGCTAAGTTTCTGGTGTCATTCTAAGGGGATCCAGTATCTGGTTGCCTGGGATGACATGCTTGACAGACCTTGATGCTTTGCCAGAGATTGACTGCATCTGTCACCCCTGGGCTTCCAGATACTTGCCACCCCTATAGTGCCTTTTTTAGGCGGTGTTCCAAAGACCATATTACCACCATAACAACTGCAAACAAATGCAATTTGAGGGTCATGCTTCTCAACGCTAGAAGTCTAAATCTCAAAATGCACTCACTGGAAGTACACCTTAAAATGGAGAACATCGACATTTGTGCTCTAACAGAGACCTGGTGCAAGGCAGCAGAAAGCACCCCTGCACTACCAGGCTACAAGTCATTCCACACATTTCAGCCCCAGAACTTGGACTGAAGCTCCAAAGGTGGTGATGTTTCCATATTCATAAAGGATGCACACACCTCCAGACTAGTAGCCCAGCATAATGCATCTGAGATACTTCCGGTCCAGTTAACATTGGGTAACACAGCTATTCAGGTTGTAGCCTGCTATAGGTCCCCAACTATGTCCCAAGATTCACACTCCATATTCCTAAGCACCCTAGAGAATATTAGGGTCCAACCTAACAATTTCATACTGGGTGACTTCAACTACCCCTCCATTAACTGAGAAAACTACTCATGTACCAATGCACTTGTCCAATGCTTTCTGGAATTCATTAATTCCAATGTCCAGCACCAGCTCCTTCTTACCCCCACTGCAGGTAGCAACATCCTTGACATGGTCATTACTAACATGGGTGACTGATGCTCTACAGCAATAGTCAACTCCTCCCTGGTTAGATCAGATCACAAGCAAATCACCTTGGAAATCCACATCCCTCCCACCCTCCCAACAAAGGTAACCACCATGAAAACTTCTCCAAAGCTAACTTTGGGCTCCTAAAAACAGAGGTGGCTAACTTCACAGCACCCATGCAAATGTAGAATAGTTGCATGACCACCAAATAATACATCAATGCAGTGTATGGACACGTACACAAATGCATGGATCTTGCCATACCCAATAGAACTAAGATGCACTCCTCAAAAAAATGGAAGCCAATCTAGTGGTCCCCTGCCATAAACAAACTCTACAACAGAAGGAGGAAACTGATGTGGAATAAGGTGAAGTCCCAAGACTGGAAAAAACCCCTTATCAGCCTCAACAAAAGGTTGAGATACCCCATCAAATCCTCTAAAGCTAGCTATGAAAACAGAATTGCAGCAAATAGTAAAGACAACTAAAAGGCCTTCTATAGTTATGTAAAGAATCTCCATGGCAATACCCAGATTAACTCTGAGCTACTGCACAATGGTACCTCCTATACTGAGCAAACACATATTGCAAATATACTGGCGGACAGATTCAGTGCTAACTTTACCCCTCTCTCCCCCCAAAAGGACCAATCACAAAACCAGTAGATTGTCAGGCACACAGTATTACTGCTGCACAGGTTAACACAGCACTGTCCAAGGCCAGGAATACAGCTTCTATAGTACCTGACAGTATCCCTGGCTATGTTCTACATTAACTATAGAATGAACTGGCACCTCACCTGTGTGCCCTGTTCAATCACAGCCTCACCTCAGGCTTTATCCCTACTGAATGGTGCACTGCTACAGTCATCCCTCTCCACAAAGGAGGAGTGACTACAGACCCCGGGAACTATCGCCCCATTAGCCTGATGAGTCTGATATGCAAAGCTATGGAATGCATCATCATGGACCTAATAAACAAGGATACAGGGAATCTCCAAACTCTGGATCCTACATAGTTTGGCTTTGTGAAGGGTAGATCATGGCTGTTCAACTTGGTCGACTACTTTTAGTCAGTTACCAGAGCTGTGGATGAAGGTAAGGTGGTTCATACAGCCTACCTTGATCTGGCCAAGGCCTCTGATACCATTCCCCACTCAGGAATCACAGGAAAAACTTACTAAGCTAGGCATCAACCCCTATATCACAAGGTGGGTTGCAAACTGGCTCACAGATAGAAACCACAGTGTGAAAGTAGCAGACTCCAAGTCAGATTGCTGACCAGTCACGAGTGGAGTCCCACAGGGTTTGGTCCTGGGTCCAGTCTTGTTTGGTATCTACTTCTCTGAAGTCCAGGCCAACACGAAGGGACTCTGGCTGACAAAGTTTGCAGGTGATTTCAAGTTGGGAGCAATTATTAACTCCCCAAGTGATGTTGACATTCTACAGAAAGGCCTCAATGAGACCAACGACTGGTGTCAGAACCATGGCCTTAAGCTTAATGTCAAAAAATGTGTCTTCATCTCCTTTGGGAAAAACCCAGTTCCCTTGAATTACAACATTGATGGTAGTCCACTGAACACAGAGGGTGTTATAAGAGATCTGGGAACTCAGGTTGACAGCAACCTCTCTTTTGACTACCACGTTGCCACTGTGGTGAGAAAGTCCTTCTGTGTGGCACATCTCATTACTAAGGGATTTGCATCCAGGAAGAAAGAGGTCATTGTCTCCCTTTACTCTTCCCTCAATAGGCCAATCATCGAGTACAATGCCCCATTTGGCATGTACCTCACTAGACACCTGCAACAACTGGAGAGGCCACAAAAGTACCTTACAAAGAGGATCCTAGGCCTTAAACATGTGTCCTATATGGACAGACTCAAAAAACTCCAGTTATTCTCTGTCTCATATCACCTACTTAGAGGCGATCTCTGCTTGACTTACAAAGCCATGTCTGACCCAGCTCTGTTTGAAATGTTACATAAAAAGAAATCCCAATCCCTCCGACCCCACGCTCCAGAGACCTCAACCTCATTACCAGAATCAACATAACATGCTGGAGGGACAGGTTCATAACCCAGAGACTGCCCATGTTATGGAATAGACTGCCCATACATGTCAAGTAGAGCACCTCACTGGCCCTCTTCAAGAGAAATCTTGATGAGTGGATGAGAAATAGAAAATTCACCCCGGGGATCACTCCAGTGGCTCTACTCGACAGAGGCACTAGGAACTAAGGTTGGGTGGCACAATGCCAGGGTAATCCTATAGGCTAGGCTTGTAAAAGCTCCAGGGCCATTAGCCTACTACACACTTATGAACCTATGAACCTACGAACACAGCACTTAACAGTGTGCAATACAATGCTTTTTCAGCCACGTAGACCTTAGATTGACCATAATATTTTCATTAGGCTTGGTTGCAATACCATACCTACAAATGTGACACTGTGCAAGTCCTGCAAAATGAGGGTCATGCTGCCACACCGTTGGGGTTGACAGCCTGAAACACAGTGTTTGTAGACAGTCCTTGCAATGAAGATGTGGAAGCCCTTGCATGCATAGAGGACTTGTTAAATTTTGCTGATGTTATGTTGTCCTTGCAAGCATGCAATGCCTGTCAAGCAACTAGAGAGCAAACTGGTTGTTATGTGACATGATGTGGGAACACAGACATGTATTCTGGGTACATAACTGTATCATATGACATATCTAGGACATGTGGCAGTTGAACACACTTTGGCCAAAGGTGGACAGTCCTCTGCAGTACTCCTCACAGGCAAGTCATGCAGATGTCCACTATTAATCTGTTGAAGGGTGGGATGCATGAATTGCTGTGTAATTGTCACCTAAGATGGATCACCACCACTGTGCTGCTTCTTTCACCAAGCCTAGGCATCTATGTCACTGGACATTGCACATTATATTGTGAGACTGCAGCTATGCTCCTAATCATCATCTCATCATTTCCATAGTGACATACCTCCAACCCTGGTACAGAAGGCATAATACACGTAAAAGCTAACTGATTGATCAGATTGCTAATCAAGGCATCTAACTTAGAATGGTATGTGAAGCGTACGGAGCCTTTCCTGATGCGGGACAACTATGTGGATGAACAAACAGGCCGTGTCCTGCTTCTCATCATGAGCTTCAAAGTAACATTTTGTGTGTGATGACAGAAAAAGTATCAGAGCATGGTATGTCTTGAGAGAGTGGCTGTGGTGAGGCCAGCATTAGTAGTAGCCAGGCACCCGCAATTTAGATGACTCCCCTGTTTTCCACATTCTTCACAAGGTAATCATGTCCTTTCAGTACACGTTGCTTGAGTAGTGTCCAACTGCAGAATTCCTGTGTAAGACTTCCCACCTTACCTTCACAGGGTATATATATTACACTTCCCTCCATTGGTTGTCTGTACTCTGTACAGACACCTCGGATGACTCTTTTCTTGGAACATGATGGAAGTAACTGCAATACTTCGTTGCACAGAGGACAACTAGCATGCAATGCCAAGCAGTGTCCCCAGATCTCTCAGGCATCTGATATGTAAAGCTATGAAAAGAGTTAGTATAGATATGAGCAGTAACAATGTCATACACCTACTGATACTGGACCAAACACAGTTTGTTTTGCTCAAGGGCAGATCATGCCCTACCTACCTTAACTGGTGGACCTCACTGAGTGTTACACTTAGGGTTGCCACCTTCCTTCACGGCTAAAACCGGAGCAAAGCCACACCCCTCGCATCACCAGTAACCCTGCCCACCCCAACCCCCTCTCCCGCCAACATACCTCCTATTTTGTGATGTCACGACAGCATCACTCAACGGGAACGCCCTCTTTTTTCGTTCCCGCCGCCTGCTTTTGGCTGATTTACTATGCTTTTCTGTAAAAAAAGCATAGTAAATCAGCCGATTTACAAACTCCGATAGTCTGTTTCCTTTTTGAAACAGAATACCAGAGTTTGTACAGTGCTTTCCGGACTACCGGAGAATCAGTTTGATTTCCTGATAGTCCGGAAAAAAAACAGAGGGGTGGCAAGCCTAGTTACACTATGCAATACATGATGGGAATATGACTCGTACCACCTACCATGGCCTGACAAAATGTTTGACAATATTAGGCCATCAGGCCTTGCTGAAAACTGTGTAGGTTATTTACAGAGTGGACTGCCACCTAGTGGATAGCCAAGTATCTGATAGTCATAATCTTGGGAAGACAGCATTGGGTAGACCTACGTTACAATGATGCCTGTCACCAGTAGACTTCCCTCAGACATCATTAATGGCATACATCTTTCCCTTCTCTGCAGTCATGGCCACTGTCAGTGACCTCTGACTGACTACATTAGCAGGTGATTGCATATTAGGAGCTGTCACTGAATCCCAAACAGCACCTGGTGGCCTGAGACACACATTCACTTTTTGTCAGAGCCACTGACAAATAGTAAATGCCAAGGACAGCATAATACTATCCTTTTGGAAGTCATCCACCCCTGGAAAATATAGTAGTGTCCACACTCTGCCCACAGTTGAGCCATTACTCATGGACTTCTGGAAACAGAGAGTAATGTAGCCTTTGACTTGAACTGTTTGGTAAGATGGGGGGATCCATTCAATTTTGTACAACCTATATAGAAAGGTATGGTATGTAAATCTGAGACTGTTGTTGTTATACTGTATTTTGCACTTATCACACCTATCATTGAGTGCAATGTCACTGTTGCTATGTCACTATGCAGGAATATCTTATAACTGTAGGAGCCACACAGGTTCCATGGTAAACCAATACACTCTGTAGATAACATGTCCTATACAGACTATGTCAAGACCGTACATGTGTGGTCTGTCTACTACATGCTTTGGAGGGGATGTGTATGGCTGCCCTACAGGGAGTTGTCAGATCCCACTGTGTATCTCCCGCTTATCCAAGACAGACTAACACATGTATTACCTGTTCTACACACCTTCCCTGTCACTGTAGTATAAATAGTACATGCTGGAGAGATGGTTATGTAACACAGACACTACACCTATATGTAACAGGTCTCCATGCATGTAAAGCACACATTGTTGTAACAAAAGTCAGCATACAGTATCTGTCATTGACCTGTACAAGTGCCATGGCAAAGCTACACTTCATTTCACAGGTACATATTAATTTATATAGCCACCCTGTGCATCAGACACATAGCTTCATTTCCCTTCATTGATGAAGAGGGATGGCAGGGATGTGGGATGGGTATCATTATTTGCACAGGGAGTTGTGTGGGGGTGCAGATGGCCTAGGCTGACCCAATAGGTTGAAAGCATGTGTGTGAGTCAGGAAGGGAAACAGGCAAGATGGACCATGGAAATGTGCCGTGTGTGTTTGTAGGTGACCTGAATTTGACAGCGGTGTGTGTGTGTGTGTGTGTGTGTGTGTGTGTGTGTGTGTGTGTGTGTGTGTGTGTGTGTGTGTGTGTGTGTGTGTGTGTGAACACAGTCAAGCTTGGTGCTAACCCTACATGTTTGCATGTTGTACAGCTTTGAACCATGCATGGTAGAGCTGACAGTTCATGGTCTCTGCCCTCAAATACAGGAACTGGCTCTGCCAGGTGTTGCACTGGCACCTCTATGCCCAAGGTCAGAAGTGGGTGCTAGTACCTAACAGTGACTGCAGTCTGCTGGTATGATGTCCTGCATGGGAATGCCCAGGAACATGAGCTCATGGCCTGCCATGTCTTGGGGTGGACAGAACACTCCCCTTTGGAGCGCTGGATGTACTGACACTATGGGAGAATGATTGTGCATGGCCACGTGGACTCTCAGCAGATGGAGTTGCTGACCTACATCAACGAGTCCAATGCTCAACTACAACCAGATGTTCCATCACAGACAATGTGCGTTTCAAGACAGATATTCTGTGATCTGTCTTAGACTAACTTTTTTCCACTGCATCAGTGAACCAATCCAGGGTATCACCAACATGGTGAAGGCAATCCTGGATGTCAGACTGTGCTGCATCCATAACCCTGAGTGTTCATCTGGAGTTCCTTTTGGAACATACCTGTGCCTCCATGATGGCACGAAACATGCACCGAGTGAACCGTGATGAGACACCTGCAACAGGTAGTGGAAGGACAGCAGGCCTCCTACAAGCACCCATATCAATCTGCCTGTGTGGAACCTTGCCAGCTCTCTGGCTATGGCCAGTGTCTACACTCAATGGAGCCATAGTTGCCACACTTTCATGTCAATGTTCCCAACCTCTGGCTTCCGGAGACAGGATATGTGTAGGCATACTGACTGTGTGCAGTGATAATGAGGGCAGAAAAGTAATGTAAACATCTGGGAAAGATTCAACCCCTGAAACCCCTACTTGTGTCTCACTTTGGCCACCATCATCATCAGAATCTGAAGAGACACTGACATCAGGTTATGTAGTGGACACAAGCCAACCCCCTCCCGGTCTCTTGCGATAAGAAAGAGAAAAGCAGTACATTGATACCTGCACTATTATGCTCTGCAGTACAATGCTGCAACATATGTAAAGCTCTATACACTGTTGTCACTATTACAGACCTGTTTAACCCCCAACCTCATACAGTAGGACATCAAGGCATTATTTTTCCCACAAAGAGCTGCAGTTACTTGTAAATGAAAGCTCTTTACACAGCAATCACATCAAAAGCAATGAGGTACACTATTGACATTTGTGAAGGCACTGTACAGTTGGCACATATGGCAATCTGTAATGCCCTGACAATACTGTCACATCTATCAGTGTGGTCACACCTACAAGGCACAGGTATGACTCAAAGTGTGTACAGTCAGAAAATATCTGTGCAGTTGGCAATCATGCCAACAGTACAGCAATCCAACCAGCAAGCCTGGGATGACACTTTAAGGAATACATTGCAGTAATTCTTTATCTGTAATAAAACAACATTGTCCTTACCAGGAGCAGGACCACAGCCTTGTTCGATTCCTGATGGAACTGTGAAAAGTTGATGGTCAGGTAATGTAAACACCACCAGATGTTGCACTATAACAGGGTAATATGTCCATATATCTGACATTTGCAGTAGCTACATTGTTAATTGTTATGTTGGTCAACATCTGAACATGAGATTCAAATAACAGTTAAACTCCTCCCTCCCAAAGAACAAACACCTGACACTAATGTAAAAGTATGTACACCCTGACACACTTAATGCTACAGTATTCCTGAATGCTACTCTGGTGTGGAAACTGTGGCATCCACATCCATGGTATACTGTGTGATAGATGCCTGGGAGCTGTTGTGTGTTGCTTGATTCACCAGAAATTTCTCAGTGGCTGAGAGTGGTTGTTCTGTTGCAGGACCTCCACCGGTGACACCACAATCCCTGGCCACATCTGCCACTCTTCTGCATGTAGCATTAATCATATCTGTCACACGGTGTCACACCTGCTCATATGTCCTGCTCTGGTGACCTATGGCATTAACATCATGGACAAGGTCAGCCCACAGTGCCACCTGCTGTTCCCTGTTTTGTCTCTCCTGGACAGTAGGAGTTCATGGTGTTGACAGAGGCCTTCCAAGATTATATCATTCTCAGCATCTGTAAAAGGGGCACAGAGTCTGGCATACATGTTTCCTGAAAGACAGCAAAATAGGAACACATGTCAAGACCACATACATGGATATACAGGTCTATATTGTCTTATCGAAGCGGCACTACAGTGAATGCCCCTTCATCAACCCCTAAAGAATGAACCACCAGTTCCGTGAATGGCCGATTCAGTGATTTTTTTTCCCCAGGGGAAAAAAATCACTGATCCGACCAGAAACAAAACATCACTACAAGCACATAAAAGTGGGGGGATTTTCCACCCACCCCCCCCTAACTAAATATAGTAACTCCAAGATCACACTACAGTGGGGAAAGGGGCAAATTCACACTGATGGCCAAGCGATTTTTTTTTCCCTAGGAAAAAAAGTTGCTGAATGGGACATTTGCAGAACTGGCAGTCCATTCTTTAGGGATCGATGAAGAGGCATTTGCTATAATGCCTCTTTGATAAGATAATACAGACCTGGAAATACACTTTGTAGAGATACAGCAAGAACGGAATGGCTGGCAGTATCCACTGCTTGATCACTCATGTCATATTCCACAGTGTGCAAACATACTAAGTGTGTGGATATAACTAAAATGCTAGCAATAGTCAGCTATTCCAATTTGTGCCATGATAGATACTTCTGTATGATCACACACTCAACACAGGAGTCCATTGTAGTGTGGCCCCTAGGGGCAACCCACTGATAATATGTCAAAACAACAGTCAACCCCCTGATAATATGTCAAAACAACAGTGCCAAACAAATAGCAGTGTGCTATTACAACCACTATAAAGGGACATTCCCATGAGACCTTTGTGCCATGTTGACAAAAAACATTCCACTCTTGATGTATTGCATGTACTCTGTAGGACAAACAAATCTGGAGATCAGTGACATGTCATTAGTACAGTTCAAGAAAGGCTTAATGCTGTAATTCCCATTCCCCCTAAGTATATTCTCACAAATTCATCATGTTGTAAACAAATGGTTACATACCTGATGGAGTCCAGTACTCCTCTGTTGATATGTGTAGATATATAAAGTTTTTGGCAACATGTTTACTGTGTGAATAAAGTCTTGCTGGTTCCTCTAGCCAGCTGTTTGCCTTTTTAATATGGTTCTCATTACCAGGTGATTGGCTCTTAACCAATATGTGGTTCTGAAATGGTAATTCCAGCCAACACAGCTGATTTGCAGTACAATCAGTCAGTGACTTGCAACCACTAAACAAGATATAAGGCCTTCATGTAGATTAGAAGCCCTTTCTGATATGTTGTGCTAGACATTACTGGGGTCAAGATACTATGTCATCACAGTGGGTATGTCTGTAGCAACTACTTTTACATGCAGCTGTGTGTGCTACAGGCTGTAGCTGATGCTGCAGCCAATAGGCATAGGCAGAGAGTGTGAACACTTTGGAGGACAACAAGCTGTAAGAGTAACTGTGGGAGCTGTGGCAGCCTTATTGTAGAGGCAGAGCCAGAGTGAAGGTACCCATTCCACTGCAAATTAAGGCATGTGTTTAAGGTAAGTATGTTAGGCAATAGTATCACTAACAGAGTACAAGGCAACATATTTGTTGGGTCCTTGAGCAACATAGGGAGTATATATATCATTATGTCAACCATTTGAGCAACTGTCAGGCCATGTGTTACATTATGGTAGTCATTTGGAACGTGTGCACTGGCAGTCCTTGTTACTAGCAGGACCTCCATACGTGTATATTAGTTGTGCAGCTGTGCTAATCTGTAATATCATTATGAAATGATTGTGTGCTCCATTCTGATATGACATTTTAAGATGTCCACACTGATTACAATTTCCAAAAGCAATCATTCTGACCGTAAAATGTACTTTCCGGAGTCTATGTTCCAAAAACTGTTTTTTAAGTTCTCTCTTAAAAAACATGTGGGCCATCCCCAAGTACTCAGATGTATTCAGAAATCTCCTTAGGATTTTCCCATTATTATGAACAAGCATTTGAATATAAGTAGCATCCAGTGAGTTCACTATTTTCATAGCCATACTCATTTCATCATACTCCTGAGTGTGATATAGACTATGAATAGAAACACAATGAAGGAAACCAATACAGGATCCAAAACCATGAAATTCCACACCAATTCCACCACAGTTAGCACGTGGAGGTAAGAACACCAAGCCACGAAGATTAATTCTTTTTTAATAAATAAAACAACAAAAGCGAACTCACTCCTGCCACCTGTATCAACAGAGCATCATAATCACTTAAATACTACAAAACCAAACACACACTTACCCACAAATACACTATCCTACAACACATTAATAGACTATGAATAGGTTGATATGAATGATGCTTTAAGTGCTTTCAGGCACACTGAATTATTCATTAAAGAACTGATTACAGAAGGTTTGCTTGAGAAAAAACAGGCAATTTTTGAAAATTATGAATGCCTGTGTTTTCAATATGTTTGGGCTTCCCAAAGTACACAAATGTTTACTGGATCCTCCTCAAAGTCCAATTGCATCTAGTAATGGAGCAAAAACTGAAGCTATGGTGGTACATGTGAAAACAAAAACATAAATCAAGTAGTTAAGAAAATAAAGTCATACAGAACATTTTTACATACTTCTGATTTACTGGCTAGAATCAATATTTGTCCATGGAATTTATACTGGTTTCAGTGTTCTATAGGGCTAATGGAAGATTACAAATGATTTCAAGTAAGGAACCTGTTTTTCATACCTAAGACATGTCTCTAAGCCTAATAATAGATAACATGTCTTCTATGTTTGGCATAGTGTTTGTGTTTTATGAACTAACTGATTTTCAAGTCATTAACTGTTTAGAAACAGTGACTATAATCTTTAAAAAAGAAGCAGTATCTAGCTACTTGATGCTAATTTCTATTTATAGAATTAATTGGAGCGCTCACTACTGTGACAAAGCTATCCATCTAGTGGTGTAACCATCGTTTCTAGGTGATGGGCACTGCTGATGTGACATAATGACCCCATGTACAAAATAGGAAAAATAGGTTGATGCCATTGCTGATGGAACTTTCACTCATCATTGAGTATGGTTGCATTGAGAATTATTGGGTTCTTTTGGCAGATCTTAAATTATTCAACAGTATAATATCCCCTGCATATGTATCATGAAGCAGACAAAGACTTCATAGCTTTCATCTTAACTATTTTAATTTCTTTTACTTTCTTAGTGTTATCATAGAGATGATTTTGTTCAAATGCTGTTATTTTTATTTTAAACAGAAATTTTAAAAAGGGATACACTGGACATATTCCTGTAATGAATTGAGACATAGCTCTTTTTCCCTCTTAGACAATCTTGACTGCATTGTATATATGAGCATTTTTTACATTGGCTACCCTTAAAACATTTGTCAAGGTACCTGTGAGTGTTTCTAGTAAGTATTTTGCATGTTGCTTACAAAGGTGCAGCCATTCTCTATTTTTGCTTCTGAAATGTAGGCCATTATCAGTTTTGAAGATATATAGAATGCCAAATACTGAAAATATGTTGTCACTTATCAGCCTTACCATTTTAGGCTTAGGTAATGGAAACAGATTTGCTCAGTGGAAATCCTTTGTAATCTTCTCTTAGTGTATACATACTTTACTCTTGAATCTCAAGTACAAAAATATAGACTTAGTTCTCAGAATGGCTGTATTGATAAAGTTAACATATTGATTGTGTTATAGAATTTTTAGCAGACATATTTGGTTGACAAAACAGCTACCCAAATAACAGAGATTCAGCACATTTGTCTATGTCACAAAACTAAAGGACAGATATCAAAATATTGGTATAGGAAGAGCAAACAGCCTCTGCAATTCCACTCTTGCAACACTAAAAAGTAATACCCAATCTGCCTCCTGGGATGACCTGATCTTGCAGTAATGATTCACCCAGTTCAATACATTGCATTGAAAAATGATTGAAATGAGTGGAGACTTGCTTTACCCAGACAGAGTAATAAGCTTCACTAACATTCTGTATTAATGAATCTCATTAGCTTTACTAATTGCAGCGATACATATATGTGTTTATAGCTATAGATAAATAGGGAAATAGAAAGATATATAAACAGGCAGATGACAGATATAAATTGTTAGAATAAACATGACTCCCACATAGTCTGTGCTAGTGTTGGAGCAGGGGCTGGTTTTGATTTAAGATATCTTAAATAGATTCATAAGTTCATAAATTAATGTGAGGCTAGTGGTCCATAGGACCATTAGTAGCCTAGCCACAATATCCCATATTGTAGGTATACATAGACATGATTAATTTATACTTAGTTTTGACCTATTTTAATGCAGGCTTAAGGGGCCAGACCCAGGATGTATATATGATTGCCCATCCATTTGTTTACGTTATACTCAAGAGGGTCAGGGATTTACTAGTTTAACAACCAGTGAAAGCCTATTGCATAAACGAGGGCTTCTCTGGGCTATCTATCTTTCTATTTACCTTATTTATGTTTTGGTGGCAGTTAAGATATCTTTAGTGGGTGTTTAAGGTGTTTTGCAAATCTTTGAGAGTTAAGTTAATACTGGATTGTTAAAGGCTCTATAAGCTAGACAAAGGTCATGTCTTATGATTCTGTAGGAAACAGAAAAGAGATAGTGCTTTACGGTCACCTGGGTGCTTCACAAAAGACATACTGTTGATTATCTTGGTGAGGAAACACTGCAGTCTCTCAAGATGGGTCACATGCGCTCATAGCAAATACTCTATTATTGGCCAGATAAGGGAAGTGTAGAGAGGGATGATAACTTCCCAAGAACTGGATGAAATATACCTGGTAATTAGTCAGGTTAGGTACATTGAGATAAAAAGATAGTTTATTGTCAGTGAAAGCACCCAGGTCTCTAATGACTGCTTAACTTTCAAAGAGGTGTCACCTATATGGTGGGTGCATGGGTGCCCAGTTTTTTTCCAAAGGACACAATGATGCATTTTGTGGCATTTATTTTTTAGGCAGTGGACCATGCTCCACTTATTGGAGCATGCTAGGTCTGCCTAAGGAATCTGGATTTCAGATGTAGTTAATAACAGCACCAAGTTTGTAGCAAACTTTGTCAGGGACTCCCTTAATGTCAGCCTTGACATAAAAGAAAACTAAAAGGCAAATGTGACACTGATATTTGACCCTATCTTTTAAAAGAATGATACTTTAAACACTTAATTTATTGACCTAAATTTAAAATAAAATGGGATGTAGTTATAAATGAAATAAAATAATTGTAATTACTTAATTGGATAGAATAAGACTTGTGAATATCAAGAGAATTTTTTTTAAGCTGCAAAAATGTAATCAGTTAATTATGGTGTCATCAGAAGGCAAACTGCATCACAATATGGTTGCTTTTGCCCAGGGGCTCATGTAAATGTACATTTTCAGACATAGGTTCATAGGTTCATAGGTGTGTACTAGGCTAATGGCCCTGGAGCTTTTACAAGCCTAGACCATAGGATTACCCTGGCATCATGACACCCAACCATAGTTCCCAGTGCCTCTGTCGAGTAGGGCCACTGGAGTGATTCCCGGGGGTGAATTTTCTATTTTCCATCCACTCATCAAGATTTCTGTTGAAGAGGGCCAGTGAGGTGCTCTGCTTGACATGTATGGGAAGTCTGTTCCATAGCATGGGCAGTCTCTGGGTTATGAACCTGTCCCTCCAGCATGTTCTGTTGATTATGGTAATGAGGTTAAGGTCTCCGGACCATGTAGTGTAGAGGGAATGGGATTTCTTTAGATGTAGCATTTCTAACAGAGCTGGGTCCGACATGGCTTTGTAAGTCAAGCAGAGATCGTCTCTAAGTAGACGATATGAGACAGAGAATAGTTGGAGTTTTTTGAGTCTCTCCATATAACACAAGTGTTTAAGGCCTAGGATCCTCTTTGTGAGGTACTTTTGTGGCCTCTCTAGTTGTTGCAGGTGTCTAGTGAGGTACATGCCAAATGGGGCATTGTACTCGATGATTGGCCTAATGAGGGAAGAGTGGAGGGAGACAATGACCTCTTTCTTCCTGGATGCAAAACCCTTAGTAATGAGATGTGCCACATAGAAGGACTTTCTGACCACAGTGGTGTAGTGGTCAAAAGGATGGTTGCTGTCAACCGGTCTTCCCAGATCTCTTATAACGCCTTCTGTGTACTGTAGATATTAATGAAAATGGCATCTAGAACATTTATGTCTCTTGTAGGTTAACAAGTTTATATACTGAACACAATTTCTTTTGTCTTAATGAATAATCTGTTTTTATTCCCAGTGCCTGTAAATCCTCTATCATTATGATATTTGTATTAAATAAACAACTTAAGGTATACTTACAAGGCTAAACTTGGATTGAATAGTTGTAACAGGTCTTTAGAATATCATGTGTTTTTCTTTATTATATATATATATATATATATATATATATATATATATATATATTTCACTTTATCACCTGTATTGTGACTTACGTTTTATAATCTTAGTATAACTGTACCTGCCCACTAAAGCTCATGAAACTTGACCTCAGTGTCCATTATGCTATTACATATGTTTTACTGACAATTTCCCTCGTTTCACTTATGTTAATAATGTATTCTGCATTTCCAAATAATATCCTCAGATGGTTTATTTAAAACAATAATACTGTCCCAGCATATATTCCTAACCACTTCAGTAACAAATATTTTAAACTGTCTAATTTCTAACTCAGGCTCTAGTATTATCATGCATAATGAATCCTTGTCTTGTTTCATCTCCTAATTTATTGCTTTTAAGATTTCTCTCTTGTTTAACCAAATGCCTCACAAACATATATTTAAAAATGACCTATCTCCCATTAAATAGATTTGTGGGCAGGATTCAATAAACTCCATGTAGGTTCCATACAAACCCTACATGGAGTGTATTCGTGTATATGATACTACTCATCGGTTGCCATTGCGCCGCATCGCACCTTGAATATTAGTGAAGTGCGGTGAATGTAAGCAAGGTTACAGGGCTCGCACCAGTGTTGCTGGCCACAAAACCTGTACACTGAATCATAAATCATTCCACACAACCTGTAAGTGATCCAACACAAAACTAATGGGGGGGCAAAGGGTCAAAAATAGGGGCCGGTTTACTTTATGTTAGCATGCATTTTCTGAAGGATATGAAGTACAAAATAGAAATGTACGTCATTATATATTGACTTCAATCTTCAGTGATTTCCCAATAAACCACACATTTTAAAGGAACATACCAAAAATATGATGCAAATATCTGGACATTCTGAAAAACTCTGGACAGTCTCCATTTTGTGTTTTAATTTCTTTTTTTTTGGCCAGTGTTTGTGTGATTTGCCACTTGGCATAAACATGTTTAGCTGTGCTCACATGGCTTGCGCTAAGCACAGCAGCACACAAACCAGAGAAATGGACCACCCAGGTTGTAGACAGGACCCAGTCAGCCAAAAATATAAACTGGATACATTCAATTAATAATATTGTGCATCGAAAACACAGTAAGCAGCATTGCACTATGATTAACAGTGAGAACCTTACAATAACTACTAAGATAGCAGATGTCATCTCACTAATCCCGTGGCAGCAGATGTTAGGTGTAGATGTGGATTCCAGATGGTATGGAGTTCTAATACAGGGTGTGCAAATTTTGTTTTATTGTTGTGAGATTACAGATTAGAGCAAGGAAGTGCAAGACACGCAACTGTTTTCTCAACATTCTTGTCATAATGGCTGTAAGTGTAGGAAAACTGTAGACATGGTACATTTGACTAGCACATTTTCACAAGTGCATGTATACCTAATAATCTAGAAATTGCATAGTTTGCCACTGTTTTGCATAGATTACCATTATGCAAACATGGAGTCTGCTATTGTGCACACTCAGCCACCATGTCTGTGTGATGTTAAGCAATGGGCAATGTTTTCAAATGTTGCAAAACCAAAATGTGCAAACTTTCAGTAAGCACAAGACATGCAGTTGGTGGGAAAACATCAGCATATAAAATGCAATTGGTGGGAAATGTTAATTATACATTGAGCTTGAGCTATGGCAGGTATGTCAGGAGTTGCTGGAGAGGGTGTGGGCTTTCAGGCACAGAGGTGGGGTGTCCAGGAGTCCAAAATTTTTTTTGGACTCCTAGTTAAGGAGTATAGGCCCAAGTGGCTGCAGTGTGACTATTCAAGATCAGAATATGAAATCCGAAGCCTGGAATAGTATTGTCAGGGCATTAACCAGTGCTACAGGTATCCCACACACTTGTGAGCAATGCAGATATCACTTTGATGATCTCCGGAGGAAGCAGGATACCTCGACCTTTGGATCAGGGAATTTTGTACAGGGGGACACCCCACAGATGTGTAAGTATCAATTTCAGTCTGTAATTGTAAGAGTTAAAAGCTGAATATAGCTAACACTGGTATTCATAATGGTTTTCTATTCTGTTTTTTCACATCTGTTGCAGAGTGAGCCTCAAATGTATAGTCCATGCCACACATTTAGTAAGGATGCAAGAAATATGTGGTATGTATGCATCAGAACAGTGCTGTCTAAATAGTCTTTTAATAATAATAACAGTAATAATAATCTGTACAGTAATTTCATGGCATTAAAATTTAAGGACCACTTAGATGGTATTTAATATTCTTGTATTAAATTGAGCATGCATTTCCCGACTGTAAAATAAACTATGCATGTCTTAGTCTGTAGCACAAAGCAATGGTGCCATATTCTCAAATAACAGTGAGCATGCATCTCTGAACTGTAAAAGGAAAGTATGCCTGCAGTAGTCAGTAGAACACAGGAACATTACAGTATTTGAGAGTAATTTGCTGGGGGTTCAAAAACACACTTCCCAAATATACAATACTGCTAGGTTTTCATCATTATTGGAAAGTATTTTCATATCTCACACAATGTGAGTGGATGTAATTTTATAAATACGAACATAAGTATGTTTTCAGATATGATTTTTGTATTCTGTATAAGATTTTTGGAAGAAAGTTTAAGCTTTTTAAAAAAAAGTTCATCGGTTTATTGGTTGAATGATTAATTTTTGTTTAATTTTATCAATGATATCACTTAACTATAAGAGTGTTGTTAGACAAGAAGAGAGAGGCTCATGTCTTTTCTGAAGAAAGTTACCTTAATAAAGTGGATAAGTTTTTCAAGAACATTGAGCATTTTGATTTGTTGTGGTCCATCTATTGCTTTTTCTTTTTAGTTTTTAGTTTTTGCAGTTTGTCCTTTTTTAGTTATATATTTTTTTTTCAGAAAGTGAATTTTCGGTGGTAGTAATGGCCTCCGAGGTTATTGGCTGATAATTTATTGATTTGTCAGTTTATTCCTTTACAGGCGAGGATCGAGCTAGCGAGGCCGAGCTGCCGAGGAAAAACTGATGACACTATAACCAAGAAAACTGTATAGTGTATGGATGTATGAATGTAACTTGGATTACAAGGTTGCTTACTGGATTCACCCTCAAGCATAGCACCAATATCTATTTGCTTTTTCATTTTTAAGTATTTTCATATCTGTATACCAGTGGCACAAATGACTTTCTGTAAACTATAATCAATATAACTGGAACACACATATGTGGCACTATATGCACACATCAAGGATTGGTGGCTGCAATTTGTACTATACTGTGCCTCTGTTATGAACTGAGTAGTCTTACAAGTAAGGAAGAAACGTGTTAGGCGTTTGTAGTGTTAAAAGTAAAGGTAATAGAATAGAGACAAATAACTGTATCAATGTTTTGTATCTCACATATGAAGTTACTAATTTTCTCCATTTTTTTTCTCTCACTCCAACCCTCTTCTCTCTCTTTTTTTAACCTACAGCACTGCAGGGTAGGCATGTCCCATGGAATTCACCTGCCCCCACGCCACCGGGTACAACACCGCTGCCCAGCATGTCTGGTGCTGAACCTGATAGCACCCGTACTGCCACCCCTGTACTACCTGGCCCCTGAGGTAGATCTGCCCTGGATAGGCCTGTGGCTCCCTCCAGGAGTGGTGGAGAGGGTGAGTTTATCACCTAACAGAAAACTACCCAGCGATGGTGCATAGAACTGTGCACTGCACTGCTGGTGCATGTCTATGCCGGATGAAACTCCTGGTCTCCATCCTCATGCAGAGGACTTGTAAGAGGTGCATACATTGGGCACTGCAGCCAGTGGTGCAGTGAGGTGACAGAGATGACGGTCTACTGAATGAGGACTAGATTCTCATTGTCATCTGCCTCGACATGTATGGGACTTGGATTTCCCATCTTCTCCCCAAACATGGCATTCATCCACCTCATGTGCCCTTCACCATCACTGTCTCTTGTCTTGTTTTTCTTGTCTGTCTGCAATTGTTTCCTTACCTGTCCAACTTACCTCACCCAGACATTCCTCATCCCTTCCTCAACATTTCTCTCTCTCTAAAAAAAAAAAATGGACACCTGACCTGCAAAAAAAAAAAAAATCATCCCACACATAGCTCTCCATTTCACACATCAGTCCAAATCCCTATACAACAGATTGTCTTGTGGTCACCTATCTCTCTGGAGCTGACAGTCCAAATTCAACAAAATTTGTGGATATATGTTCATGTTTTGTTCTTGAAGAAATGGATAGTATGGTTCTTTACTACATCCTTTTTGCACATTCCTTCCCTTATTTCACTTTGTTCTTCCCCTTGCAAGCTCCCCATTTCACCACTTTCCTGTCTTCCCCATTTTTTTTCTTTAAAGAATTATTATGCGATGGTGCACACTGCACACCAAAGTGAAGCAATGGTAAATGGCAACAATACAAATCGATATATTTAAAGTATCCTACACACTTGTAAAATTACTAATTCCAACCATATTCAAACCCAGTACCACCTGCCTCCAACAACAATGCATTAACACTTGCTGCCAAAGAGTCAGTTAGCTCGAAGTTGTATTTTATACATTCAATAGTAAGTGCCACAGTTTAGGAAAGATTTCCCTTTGTACTTTAAATGCGTGCTCCCCATATCACTAATGTTGCATCTTCTTCATTAAATTTCTATGAAGCAGCATTACACGATCCCCTGTAATGTTTTATAAATCATTATTGCTCGATACTCATTTAGTTTTGTACAGCATTAGTGCATGATGTTGCACAATACTGTGCATCACACAGCATCAATAAGCAATGCTGCTACCAAAATATTTTAATGCATTATGTACAGCTATACCATTTGCCCCAAAAAGGAACTTATTACTGTATTAAGTGCATTAATTCCTGCAGCCTGAGATTCGGTTAAGTAGCAGGTGTATATAACACCAGTTAAGTCTGCCATTTGCTATACAGTCACTAAAATACACCTGGTAATCACCTAAGTCTATACCACAACTTGTTACTGCAGTAATACATGTAATTTTTTGTTCATATGGATCTTAGTTCGAATGCAGGTGTATGCAACAATTTCAATTAATTTTACATGTAAATCCAAATCAAGTGTGATAGTTGGTATGGCATCGAGTCTATAAAATATGACTAGATGGTACTGGTTTCCAATACAACTATGTAATTTTTATAACTGGTTTTGCTGTAGCTGCATGTTAGTCCACAATGCACATCATTGCACAGTTATGCTTTAAAGAAAAGAAAGAAATGGAGAGCAAGCAGTAGAAGAACAAAATAAATGTAATGCAGGAATGTGCTGGAAGGATGTAGGAATGAACCATAGCTATCAATTTCTTCAAAAATAAAACATGAACATATATGCACAGATTTGGCTGAATTTGGACTGTCACTTCCAGATAGAAAGATGCCAACACAATCTGTTGCATAGGGAATTGGACCAAATCATGCATGTCATGAAGACACATGTGCAAAATGGAGAGCTACGTATGGCATGATTTTTTAATTTTTTTTTTATGTGGGACAGGTGCCCATTTTTTTTTTTGAGAGAGACAGAAATGTTGGGGAAGGGATGTCGGAATGTCTGGGTGCGGTAAACTGGGCAGGTGAAGAAGCAATTGCAGACAGGTAAGAAAAAGAAGACAAGAGACAAGGACAGTGAAGGACACATGAGATGGTGCACAAATCCAAAGCCATTTGTGCTAAGCAACACATCTCTCAAACAGTGGCCTCAAAAATAAAATTAAAAAAGTATAATGAATGGAGAATTAGATACAATGTGGAAAATCTGTCTATAGTATACACAGTAGAAACTGTTAGTACACATGAGATATGACTACATAGGTGTGGATCCCAACTATCACTGCAATGCACCATCAAAAAACAGGAGGGGGACCTATCCATCTTTGTCCCACAAACAGCTTTACAGCAAATGCATGACATAATTTCTCACACATCCAACTGCAACTGAATATACATTGATATCAAAACATGACCTGTTATTTGTAAATGTATTCTATGTAATATATTTGGATGTAGTGCACTTAGTGATCACACAACCTGCTAGGATTATTCCTTGCAAATATACAGTTGTATCCTACCTTTCTGTGTTTCTTGGCCATTCATCAATTATCTGACCAGTACTCAAAGACATGCAGTGTGTAAGCTAGTCTAAATCATTTACTTTTAAAATGTGTGAGAATATTAACTGGGAACACTATTACTGGTAGGTTGGATGGCATAAACAAGCATAACTGCTTTTTTTTTTGGGGGGGGGATTTGTGTTCCCGTCATGGCACATGCAAGGGTATAATGTTCTTTTGAGAGGGGTGGACCCAGGCTGAGCTACTGTTATGGTACAAACAAGGATATGTTGCTGTTGTTACTCTCCTTGTTTGATCTTGTGAGGGTGGTAGAGTCAGAAACTGCTAAGTGTCTCATTACTTCTGAACTTGTCTTTGTTATGATTTCACATTACAAACACGCATAGATCATCAGGGAATGCAGGGATTATCAGTACATTGGAGAGGTATCAATGTGTGAATATTTGAGGCCAGAGGCCTACAACTTGCTAATGGACACATGTTTTTGTGTCTTTTCAGCTTTTCCTGGTTAGGGGCCGCCACAGCGGAACTCCGGTCCGCTAATTATTGGCAGTTGATTTTTACATGCTGCGTTGCCAGCCCTGACGCAGGTATGCCCATTCATGCATGTCTCCATGCAGCAGATGCTCTATCTGAAAATTGAACCGGACAGCGTCTTACAGTGAGGTGACAATGCTACCACAGCACCACCACCACAGTCAATTGCTAATGGACACATACAAGTCAAATAACTCTCTGCTGTGACATGTGACTTTAATTTTTGTACAAATCTTCCACCTTGTAGCTGCTTGCTGTACCAAGTGATGAAATACAAGGACATGTCATAATAATATTATACAATACAGTACATGTGCAAGACTTACCTTGTAATTGCAGCAGTTGCCACAATTTTAGTTCACAGCTGAATGTGATGCAAGCAGTACACACCCAATACATGAGGAGGTAAAGGCTGTGGCTCTGAGATGAGGCCAGCAGATGTTGCAGGGTTCTTGTATTGTATCCCTGTCCACCCTGTAGCACTCTACAATGTCCACACCGTGTATGTTGTGATAAGTTAAATGTAGCCTGAAATCCCTTCTCTGTCTTGGCGTAAGCCTATTGGCAGCAGCATTGCCTGCAGCCTGTAACACATACAAATGGAATTAAGCAGCAGCAGCTCCTAACATTCTGTCTGTGTAGACTTTCTGTGTCTGTACTCCACTATATTTTAAATCCGCTGGAAACCCAGCATGGTGTCTACATGGTCGTTTTATAATTTGTTGAATACCTCCACCAGATTGGTTGATTAGCATGCAATTCATCTGCTTATGCTGTAATCAGCATCCCTGAACACAGCCTAGACAGATGCAATTTATTAATAATCTATGCCCCTATAAAAAGGTAAATGTGCAGCTAATCAAACTGATAGCGAGAATACCTGCTACATGTTTAGAAAAGAAAAATATTTACAAAGCTATCTTTACAGAAAAGTATTGAACTCCAGTAGTTATGCTGTCATTTTACCTACATAATGCATATGCTGTAATATATTAATGAATAATGTGAACCAAAGCCTTTTACACCGTGATCTATATGCATTATTTAGAAGTGCACCAATGGCATGGCTATGTTTGTCAAGCCATTTCAGAGGTACAAATGATTGAGAATACATGAAAATGGAAAGCTATGTGGTATATATGTACAAATATTTCAGGGACAGGTCCTTTGAATGCATGTTTAGCATTTCAAATATGTTTTATTATCAAAATGGTTCATGGGTCTGTTCTTCAGCTGCTGGGGAGCAATGAGAAGTTACTGTTATGTCACAAATTTGAATGGACTGTTCTTTTTGGGGGGAGCACAGTTGAGTTACTGTTATGGCACATGCAAGGTTATGTTGCTCTTGCTACTTTCTTTGTTTTGTATCTTGCCTGTTGTTAGTATTTCACATCTGAAATACATTTTATGTTTTTCTGCGGTGGTGCAGCGGTAGCATTGCTGCCTCACAGCAAAAGGCTCTCCCGTTCGATTCTCAGCTGGAGTGTGGGGAGTGCCTTCTGTGTAGAGTCTGCATGTCTTCCCCGCAGTTGGGTGGGCATTCGAAAGACATGCGTAAATGGGCGTGCCTTCATTGAAGATTGAACATTGAGCTGGCACCTCAGCATTCTTGAAAATCTACTGCCAATCAGTAGCGGTCTGGAGTTCCGCTGTGGCTACCCCTAACCAGAAAAAGCCAAAAGACAAACAACAACAACAACAAGTATGTTTTATGTTTTGCTAGTGGGTAATACTGATTGCCTGCCTTAACTATTTTATCTGGTAACAGTTACTTTGTATTGATGTGATACTTATGTGTATTATCATTCTGTTGTTTTCTTTTTGGATGAAAAATGTCATTGAGGTACAGACCCCTCTTCAGTGAGGCCGAGAATAATATAATTCTGGATGCACTCCATCAACAATGCACTTTTCTTCTTGGAAGGGGTTGTCCCATTATGCCAGAGAGGCTGAGACTATGGCAACAGATTGATGCAAACATAAATGCCATGGGTGGCCATGGTCGTACTTATGAGCAGGTGCACCACAGGGCCACTAACATGTTAACATCTGACAGCCTCTATGGGACCAGATAACATCACAGGCTGCCTACTAAATGGTCTGAAACAGGACCTAGCATAATTAGTTGGCATTTTCTTCAACTGCAATGTAAGTACTGACTTTGTCCCAGCAGAGTGGAACACAGCAACATTAATTCTCTTGCACAAAAGGAGTCCATCAACCAACCCTGGGAACTATACACCCATAAGCCTGACCAGCCTTATTTACCAGGCCATGGAGAGAATAATCATGGAAATGTTCAACAAAGGCATATGTGACTTTCAAACTGTTGACCCAACACAATTTAGCTTAATTAAGGATAGCTTATGCTTATTAAACCTGGTGGACTTCTTTGGGAATGTCACCAAAGCCTTGGATGAAAGCAAAACACTACACAGAGCTTATCATAACTTTGTCAAAGCTTTTGACACAATTCCCCCCACTCAGAGATTATTGAGAAACCCACACAGCTGTGAATAGCATTGATCATTGAAATCGCCACATCCAGTGACTACAGTGTCTTGCGTACAGCGAGACACAAATTCATAAAATATCAGGATCTGCAGGCATAAACAATAGCAGTGTGGAAGAAAGATACCCAGACAGTTCCAATTGTAGTAGGAGCAATGGGTCTTAAAAAAAAAAGAATTTACAATCGTATTTAGATATGTTACCAATACATTTCACTCCATACAAACTGCAGGAGTCATTACTGGGCAAATTACGGGTGCTGCAAAGACCGCTACTGGCTGACATGAAAGATTGAAACAATACTAATTTCATGAACTTTAATCATACTTTGACTTAAGAATGGGGTCCATTCCAGTCATGGTATTAGAAACCCAAAAGACTTAGAGAAGTTAAAAAAACAATGGGAATTATCCCATATGTCACTAGATAGGTAACCAACTAGATCACCAACAGAACACATACAGTCAAAGTTGGGGATTCCACCTCTAGCAGCAGACCAGTTACCACTGGTGTATCACAAGGATCTGTTCTGGGTTCCCTACAGTTTGGAATGTATTTCTTAGAAGTCCAGGGGAAAAGAGGTGTTATGTGGCTTAGCACATCATCAATGATTGCAAACTGTGTGTAATCATTGAGTACCCCAGCAATCATGACATACTACAAAAAGGTCTTACACAGACAAATGACTGGTGCCAAAGCCATGGAGTCAAAGAATGCAAAATATTGCATTATCATCCCTTTTGGTAAAGGGGAAGTCCCTGCACATTACAATATTATAAGTACCCTGCTTAGCTGAAACACTGTGGTGAGAGATTTTAGAACACAGGTTAAGAACAACGATAACTTCAATCACCATGTGTCAACAGTGGTAAGGAAGGCCTTCTATGTTGCACATCTCATAAGTAAGGCATCACATCCACAGCTAAGAATGTTACAACTCCCTTGTTCGCATCCCTCATCAGACCATTAATGGAGTGGAACACTCCCTTCTGCATATACCTCACCAGACAGCTGCAACAGCTGGAGAGACCTCAGAAGTTTCCCACCAAGACAATTCAGGGCCTGCAATGCATGACCTCTATGGACATACTGAAGGCCCTATCACTGTACTCTATATCTTATAGGCTGCTGAGAGGTGACTTGCGCTTGGCCTACAGAGCAGTCTCACATCCTGCCCTAATGGAAATGCTGCACATCCGCAAGTCACATGGGACAAGATGCACTTACTCTAAGGCTCTTAACATAGTCTGCAACATTAACAGGACATGCTGGAGAGACTATGTCTCCCAGAGATTGCCACTCCTCTTGAACAAACTCATGTAAAACAGAGCTCCTCAATAACCCTGTTTAAGTGTAACTTAGATAACAGGATGGGACACAGTAAATTGACCGTGGTGCATCACTCATCTCCATCTTGGATAAGGGTAGTCAGTGCTGATCATATACTTTCACTGCAAGTATAGACCATTCAAGTTTGTCAGTAAGGGAACAATGGTATAACATGGCTGGGCTTATAAGGACCCAGAGCCTATAGCCTAGTAAACTCCTAATAACCTAAGGTGACATCTGCCTGGGCTCCAGGCTATTATCAGATTCTGCTCTGGTGGGCTAGTTGCATATGCAATAATGTGATATAGCTGATTACAGCATTGTCGATTGAGCATATGGTGATAACAGTGACACACATGCTGGTATAAAAGGCTCTTTGTAATGTACAGTAACAGCTGACATACATACACACACACACACACAAATACACACACACACACACACACACACACACACACACACACACACACACACACACACACACACACACACACACACACACACACACCATTGATTGCAGTTGGAATAGAATCCCTACCTAAGTACACAGAGTACAGAACACAGTACTATATGCAAGCATCATGGCACAAGTTTGACTTTAACAAGTCTGCAGGTCAACTTATAGTGGATGACATCAGCAGGCCATGTGAGAGACAAGAGGTTGGGAGGGCTGCATGGAATGGATGTGTAGGCTTGTGCAAGTATCAAAAGACTAGCAAGCCATGTCTTTAAAAAAGTAACTGTAGGATAACATATCTACTCTGCTGATTTGAGACACACATCACATTCACACACACAGTTGACTGCAGGAAAAAGAGAATCCCTACCTAAGGTACACATACTACAGAACACAGTACTATATGCAAGCGCCATGGCACAAGTCTGACTTTTACATGTCTGCAGGACAACTTATAGTGGATGACATCAGCAGTCCATGTTAGAGAGAAGAAGATGTGAGGTCAGCCTGAAATGGATGTGTAGGCAGGTGCAGGTATCAAAATACTGGCAAGCCATGCCACTGGAGAAGTTACACTAGGATAGCACATCTACTTTGTTGAATACAGGCACACACACCTACTTGTCTGCAGTGAGAATAGAATCCCTACCTATCTAAGTACATAGCCTATAGAACACAGCACTCTATGCAAGCACCATGGCACAAGTCTGACTTTTACATCTCTACTGGTCAACTTATAGTGAATGACATCAGCAGAGCATGTTGGAGAGAAGACAGTGGAAGGCCTGCCTGAAATGGATGTGTAGGCAGGTGCAAGTATCAAAATACTGTCAATTTATAGTTTTAGGGCAGTAACTGTAGGATACACACTTGCTCTTCTGGCTGAACACACACACACACACACACACACACACACACACACACACACACACACACACACACACACACACACACACACACACACACACACACAGCTGATCCTACCTAAGTATACAGACTACAGAACTCAGTACTTTACATAAGTGCTACACTACAAGTCTGACTTTTACATGGCTGCATGTTAACTTATGGTAGATGGCATCAGCAGATCATGTAAGGGGCAACAGTTTGGGAGGCCTGCATAGGCACATAAATTCATAGGTTCATATGAGGCCAGCAGCCTTAGTGTAGAGTGTGTCCTAGGTGTGTAGACGAATAACTGTGTAAAAACACATGTACCATTATTGAGCATAGTTAGATGTTTGGGTTTGGCAAAACAAGGTTGTTAGCACCACCAACTGGCCCTGTCCATAAGGGAGTACACAACATTATATATTACACTTTGTAGTGTGCTTGACATATGTGTGTATAAAATATCGAGCCCCCAGGGTTGTACTGGTTGTTGGGGGGATACAACACAGGTATGTATTGTGAATGTATGAAGTATACTTAGAATGTGCCCTGAATTTGTAATGTTTCCCCATGTAGCTTTATGTCATACAAAGGGAATGGATAATAAACAGTAATAAGAAAACATATATACAGTTCCATAATGCAGTGAGGGGTGTATTTGCACGATGATTAGCAACGTGTACACACATGCGAGTTACACCTGTTTATGTGTTGGTAAGCGGTGCACAAACATGAGCCATATTGCTAATGTCAGTAAAAATAATGCCATATGGCATACATTGTATTCGAACCTGGGATCATTTGTATGCCAGTCTAACACTTGCACCTGTTGCCACATGAATGTTGAGGAAACAGTAGTGTCTGCTGCACTTTGTTGCTGTAAACTGCAATGTCAACTGTAAAACAAAGGTTGCACACAGTGTACTAGAATCCAGTATCATCTGTACTCCTGGCCTGGATTTTATGATGGCCAGGTGCATTAATTGAATGTATCCAGTTACTATTTTTGGCCATCTGCTTCATAGGTAGTCTGCCACGTTTCATGCAAACCCGATAAAGACAGCCCTTACCCACTTATGCTATTTGCTCTATGTAGCACATCACATAAAATAAGGCAATAAAAAGGAGAGGAATAAGAAAGAAAACCTTAGTAATGGACACATATGAGTAAAATAAGTGTCTGCTGTCACATGTTAATGTATTCTCTCCACAAATCCACCACTATTTACTTCATTACTGCACCAAGTTATCATATATAAAGATAGATAATAGATAACATTACTACAGAAAACATTCTAGGTTCAGGACTTACCTTGCAAATGCAGCAATTGAGACAGTTTTATTTCAGGCCTAGAATTTCCTTGTGGTATGGAAGTATGCAGGAAAAAACAGAATGTAGGCTACATGGATGCTTTATTGCTTGTTGAATAGCTCCATCATAATTAAATCACCTGCTTATGTTGTAATTAGCAGCTATAAAAAACATATAAAAAAACTCTGTTAGTGCTCATTAGTGCACAATGCACAACTACATGTACCTACGCTCCACTATGTGCACTGACACTGAAATAAGGTGCACACAAGGAAACATATTACTTTTGTCCCTGCCTGTGATATAGCACAAACATGGATTTCAAAAAGTAGAGAGAAGGTTGCAGACCCTTTAATAGAACCCAGACCCTTCTATAGTCTAGCCCTACACATACACATGTTGCCACAAAAATAGCTATGTAACAATCACCGTGAAGCCTGCCTTTCATTCCTCCATTTTCTGTGGTTGCACTAAGCACCGCATTACACAAACAAGGACGAAAATTAAAAAAAAAACAATTTCAGTGTAATGCAGAGAGATATGATACATTTTAACAAACAATAAAGAGGATGACACAGAACTTGTGTATTGTGCACTGCTTACATACACTTTTACACTTCACAGATCTACATGTACACCTCTGTATGTGTAACCTGACACATACCCCTCATGTCATCATTCACTGTTGCCATGCATTCAACATGAACACTGTGAAAGTGCCTATCTGAAGTGAGCATCACTACACAGATACAAGTTTTTGGGATTCAACAATTCTAATGAGTTTTGACCTCAGTTGCATCTTCATCATGTTGCCTGCCCTGAATCTACATGGTTGGTAAGTGTGTAGGCATGGTAACTGAAGAGGAGCCAATGTTGTAAAGTCAAGGGAGGTTATTACTCAGGTGTATATATCTGCACAGAGGAATTCAGGTTTGGGACTTTATGTTTCTTGAGGTTTTCACTTTTAGCTGTCTACATTAGTCAAATTACATTGTTCATTTGGGGGTGGCAGTGCAAAACAGCATTTATGTCGTGGTACTTAATAAGGAATTTGTGCTATCTTAATGTAATTTCTAGCATGCAACATGTCTAAGAATGTCAATGTGTGTGGGGTTACATATAAGGATCTGTTCTGTACAAATGTAAGGACAATTATTTGCTCTAATATTAAGATAGAACCAAACACCCTAATACTGGGTGATTTTAACTACCCTGCCATTAACTGGAAAAACTACTCATGTACCAACACCTTTGCCCAACGGTTCTTGGAATTCATAAATTCCAACGCCTTGGATCAACTAATCCATAGTCCCACCAGGGGCTCCAATATCCTAGACCTGGTCATTGCCAACATGGGAAAGCGATGCTCCACAACTAGGGTCACCCCCTCATTAGTCAGGTCTGACCATAAGCTAATCACCCTTAACATCCACATCCCACCCCCACCCCCACCCCCCATTAAGGAAACCTCCATAAAAAACTTCTCCAAAGCCAACTTCATGCTACTCAAGTCAGAAGTGACAAACTTCATGACACCCATGCAGACAGGAACTGAAAGTTCAACTGCTGAATCCTACACTAAGGCACTGTATGAGCACATCCATTCATGCATGAATCGTGCCATCCCAAATAGAACCAAGATGCTCTCATCCAAAAAAGGAAGCCAATCTGGTGGTCCCCTGCCATAAACAAACTTTACAACAAAAGGAAGAAACTGTTGCAGAAAAGAGGAAAATCCCAGGATGCAAAAAACTTCCTTATCAGCCTCAGTAAGAAACTGAGATCCCTCATAAAATCCTCCAAAGCTAGTTACGAAAATAAAATTGCCGAAGATTCCAAAGACAACCACAAGGCATTCTATAACTATGCCAATAATCTAAATGGCAATGCTCAGATCTGCTCTGAGCTAAAACAGAATGGCATTAAATATACTGATCCCAAGGATATTGCCAATATCCTGGCAGATCGATTCAGTGCCAACTTCACCCCCCTCTCACCCCCTAAATGGCCCATCTCAATACCGGAAAATTACCAAATTCCAGTAATAACGGCCACACAGGTAAAAAAACGCACTCTCCAAAGCTAAGAATACAGCATCCATGGGACCAGATGACATCCTGGGCTGTGTACTACATGAACTACAATATGAACTGGCACCTCACCTAAGTGTTATGTTTAATCATAGCCTCACCTCAGGTTTCATGCCCACTGAGTGGCACAGAGCTACAGTTATTCCACTCCACAAGGGGTGATCCACCTTGGATCCTGGAAACTACCATCCCATCAGTCTGACACGCCTTATCTGCAAGGCCATGGAATGTATTATCATGGAACTTATAAACAAAGACATTGGCAACCTTCAAACACTGGACCCCACCCAGTTTGGGTTCATGAAGGGCTGATCTTGTCTCCTGAACCTGATTGATTTCTTCGCATCAGTCTCCAGAGCCATGGACAGGGGTAAAGTGGTCCACACAGCCTATCTAGACCTTGCCAAGGCCTTTGACACCATCCCCCACTCTGGAATCATAGATAAACTTACTAAGCTGGGCATTAATCCCTACATCACCCAATGGATTGCTAACTGGCTTACTGATAGAATCCACACTGTAAAAGTAGCCTACTCCAAATCCAGCTCCAGACAAGTGACAAGTGGAGTACCTCAGGATTCAGTCCTGGGACCGCTCTGTTTGGCATCTACTTCTCTGAAGTACAGACCAACACTAAGGGAGTCTGGATAACAATGTTCACAGATGACTGCAAACTGGGAGCCATTATTGAATCCCCAAATGATGTGGATACTCTACAAAAGGGCCTTACAGAAACAGATGCTTGGTGCCAGAGCCATGGGCTCAAGCTCAATGCCAAGAAATGTATAGTTATCCCCTTTGGGAAAAAACATGTATCCATGAATTACCATATAGGTGGCAGTACACTAAACACCGAAAGTGTGATAAGAGACTTAGGGACACAGGTGGATAGTGGTCTCACCTTCGATAACCACATCATCACAACAGTCAGGAAATCCTTCTATGTGGCACACCTCATCAATAAGGGCTTTTTTATCCAGAAAAAAGGAGGTCATTGTCCCACTGTATTCATCCCTCATTAGACCCATTATAGAATACAACGCCCCGTTTGGTATGTACCTCTCAAGACATCTGCAACAACTGGAAAGGCCGCAGAAATACCTCACTAAAAGAATCACAGGCCTAAAGCAGATGCCCTATGCTGACCACCTTAAAAAACTCCAGCTATACTCTGTTGCATATCGTCTACTCAGAGGGGATCTTTGCTTAACATACAAGGCCATGTCAAACCCAGAGCTGTTGGACATGCTACACTTAAAGAAATCCCAATCCCTCAGAGCCACACACTCCAGGGATCTAAACCTTGTCATCACAATAAACAAAACATGCTGGAGGGATAGGTTCCTGACCCAGAGACTCCCCAGACTCTGGAATAGATTGCCCATAAATGTCAAGCAAAGTGCCTCTTTGGTCATCTTCAAAAGGAACCTTGACAATTGGATGGGAGAACGATATTCATCCCGGGGATCACATCAGTCACCCTGCTAGACAGGGGTCCAGGAAAGTAAATAGTGTGGGAAAAAATAGCCAGGGAATTGTTCTGGCTAGGCTTGTATAGGCCCTAGGGCTGATAGCCTAGTACCAACCTATGAACCTATGAACCTAATTTCCATGTAGACTCAGTTGTGTGGCTGTACTCAGAAAAGTTTTGCATACATGGCCAACACGAGCATGACATTTTCATGGTTACTTTACAGCTTGTTGAATCACCCACTGTGTCGATTTCCTTCATTAACATACAATTTGCCTACTTATGCTGTAATCTACATGCCACAAAACTTTCTATGTTTGTGCATGAGTGCATGACTCTGTGCAGAGTTTACTGAATATAAAACTTTTCGTAGCCATGTGTGCATTGTGCTGCAATGCGCACACAGTCAAAATTATTGTGTAGACTTTATTGAATCCCCCTTGTCTCTTTTCAGTATGCTATTAATTTTATTTCTTGGCTCATTGTCATAGAATTACTCAACTATTTAATATCTTCATTGATACATGCTTTTCCTATATATATATATATCTATATATATATATATATATATATATATATATATATATATATATATATATATATATATACAGTAGACACTGTTTCTGAAATCAAAATTGTGAATCGTGTTCCAGATAACATAGATGCTCTTTCTTTACTACATGCAGTCTAGTTTCATCACTTGCTGCTGGGAAGTGAGAGTTGAAAAATATATAGCGATCACATTGCAGACCATATTGATTTTCTTGTGTGGCCCAAGGTCAACTGCCATTTCGAAATGTACTCAGTGTGCATGGTCAATGTGAGGCCTGCTATGTTGTTCCAGTGTCATGAATGTGTCTGTATACACTGCAGTACATGTGTTGTTTGGATGAACAAAGCACACACTCAACTCAAATGTTGCACCCTGATTTTATACCTAGCATTATCAGCATCTCCGTTTTGCAATAGTGCAGAGATTTCTCCCACACCATAGGAATGGATAAGTTACCATCAGCTACTAACTCCCACTGTCTTTGCCAGGTTTTGTTAGTACATGGTCAGTATTTGATTCCAGTTCATTATGGTCAGAAAGGGCTTTTCTGGTTCTACTATAAATCACAGAACTGCAAAATAGCGGGCATCACAAATGATGAAAAATAATGTACAAAACACTTAAGGGTGAAAATTTAGCTTTGGGTATTTTTTGTGGAGATGTAAGTCCCCATGCACTTTCCCAATTTGGGGGTAAAGCAACCCCACCCCCTAAACCTCCACAGTCACACCAAGTTCAAGTAGAAGCATTCCTGGAGCACACAACACACTTAGAAACTGCTCCAGCTATAATTTTATGCAGAAAACAAGCATCAGTATTATATTCATCGGTGTATTTTGTTCAAGCAACTGATGCTTGAGGGCTTTCATACTGACCACCTACTCATGAGCTACTTTTTTCATCTGCACTCTGGCTTCTAAAGATATCAGTTTTAACTTTATTGTATATGCTTAATGCACAATACACAATAATTCCATGCAGTTTTAGTATGACTAAATAATTTCCATTTCTTGGACCTTTATCTTATAAAAATAATTAATATCTTTTTTCAAAAGTCATTAGAAATGCATCCTCATGAAATGAGAGTAGAAGTTCAAGCAAAACAATATTTAACAAATGAAATATTATGTTACACAGCCATGGCATTGCATCAAAGTAATTAGTTCAAATTAGTTCAAAAAATGAGATTCACCATTAAAGAAGAGATAGGTCATTGTTGCATCCAGTTTTGATTATCCCTACTTCTCTTGTGATATGCAACTCTTGCATTGAATATGCAGAAATAAATTGTACAAATGCTGACATCTACCTTTTAAAATGGAAACAAATTAACAAGCCTGATTTCATTAACATCTTAAAGAAGATTAATCAGAATGCATTTAAAACAAGAACTGGATAACACTTACTCTCTTTATGCATACTTTCTCTACATGTATTCATCCCAACTTGTTCTGAGATTGATAAACTTATAAATGTCTCCAAAATAACTAAAAATCCATTCACTATGTAGTATTACAAATTGTGCCTGGAAAGTGAATACCTCTGACTTATGACAATACATTTACCAAATGATTTCACCATCAGCAACAAAATAAAAGTAACATATCTGGCATGTATCATAAATTCCTCCTGATTTTATCACCTGCCTCAGGATTTTAGTGCCATAGCATATATATAATAAGAAAATGCATTTTTTTTACTATATGAAGTACTAATGATATATAGCTGTGATATTTTTTTTTAGCTTCATTTTGATTAGTTTAAAAAAAAATGTCAGCTAAAAATGGTGTCCCATTCTATTAACCCAAATCAGGTTTTTAGCCCATATCATTATTCTGGGCCTATGCGTGGTATGGTAAATAATGGATGGACTTCAGCTAACTATGTCAAAACAATAACAAACTATCATAATACATCCTATGACATTTTTGAACACCATGAAGCATGACATACAATATCTGTTTAATAAGCCATTCTAGCCTATAACCCTTGTAATGTAACAATGCGCTAACATAATAAAAGGCATACACCACTGGATTCAAACACATGCAATGTAGGTCAAGATCCTCTTGAACTGTGCACTATCTGAAGACACCACCTAAGAGTTCATAACACTTGTATCAGACTACACGCACTCTTGAAATGCTAACCTAAGTATTCTGTTTGCATGCATATGGCTTCCATTAAAGGAATTACACAATCTGGCTTGTTTATCCTCAATTACAAATGTGTGCAGAAAATAAACTTGCAATTATCAATTGTTTTTAAGAAGCCAATCTTGAGTGCTACCTTTCTGTTACACACTCAGTATTTATGCCCTGACAGACATGAACACCTGAAAACCTGTGTTCATAGTTGATAATAAAACTGTATATCAAACAGTGACACCACAGACAGAACTGTATCTGAAGTAGCATAAAGCAGACATTTGAAAGGATTACATCAGGCATCAGTTGCAATGATTATACCCCCCTAAAATGTATTCTGTGGCTGAAAATCCTTTTGCTATGTTAGTGTTCATAGTAGTGTGTGTTGACATGTCAACATGTGTTGGGAAGGCAGCGCTATCACTATTGTCTTCCACAATTACATTACTAGATGGAACCTCTGAACTCTAGTTCCACAATCTAGAGAAGTACATATCAACTGTTGATGCGATGGAAGAGATCAATATTACAGTTGTTAGAAAGAATACACTTGAATGGATGGTTTCAGTGGAATATTTGAAGCCATATGACTCACATTAAATGTGTCTGGCTTACCAAAATGATGTAGCCATGTAACTGTTTACTCTATACTGAGTTATCTACATCACACCTGTTGATGGACCCATTCTTGCACAATCCAGATCAGCTGTTTTACAACCACAGTAAGTGAGAATAGCTGCATTTTAACCATTACCTGTCTATATCAACACTTGAAAAAGCTGCATATTATCTGCTTCTGCCACAGGAGGCTTTAAACTGCAGTTGACAGATAGCACACACTTCAGGAACTGACTTAAATGTTGTTTTTGAATGGTTATGCATCCCTTAAAGTGTATTTTGAGACATAAAAATCCTTTAGCCATGTCAGGGTTTAAAACAAGTGTGAGTCAACAATATCAGTAACTGTTGATTGATGTAATCATGTT
>NC_056744.1:1042873596-1042881096 GCF_019279795.1 Protopterus annectens | reverse complement strand
GCCTTAGGGCATCTACAAACTGCTCCAGTCGATAAGAGCCACAGGCAACAAGCCAGAGATATATTTGCAATTTACCAACCATTGGTCTAAAATGTATTTGAATAGGCTTAGGAAGGAGTTCTGTTTCACATGACACATACCTATCCCTCCAACATGTTTTGCTTATGTCAAGGATGAGGTTTAGATTTATAGATTGGGTAGTTCTAGTACTGGTTATTTTCCAAATGTGTAGCGGATCCATCAGGGCTGGATTGGAGAATGCTTTGTATGTTAGGCATAGATCATCCCTCCGTAATCTGTAGGAGGCCAAGTACAAGGACAGGGCTTTGAACTTGCCTGCATAGGGCATATTATTTACACCCTGTATTTTTTAGTGAAGAACATCTGTGGCCACTCCAGCTGTTGCAAATACATGATCAGGTACTTGCTAAATGGTAGCTTTCAGTAAACATGAGTCAACTGCTACATAGTCTTAAGATACCAATTTCCTTCAGGCTGGCTACAGAGACAGCAGGAAATTGCACATCCATGGCTGTGGATCCCCTTTTTTGTGATCAACAAGGGGTGTTGCAATCAAAGCTTGGAGTTGTTGGCCTGGGAGGAGAGGCCTAGGATTGATCTGAAGCAACCCTCTTGGGTGATGCTTCTCATTGGGCAATTAAGTTGGTTTATACTCAGTTAGTTATACTTGAGAAAGTAGTAGAGGAAGTTTTATATAGAAAATTACAAGTGTAGATGATTGCTTCTATACAGGGAACTGGAAACCAGTGCTGCACAGCTCAGCACACATTATTGTAGATGAGTTAGAGAGGAGTCCAGTGAGTAAAAATAAATATGCAGTATAAGTGTGTGTGTGTGTGTGTGTGTGTGTGTGTGTGTGTGTGTGTGTGTGTGTGTGTGTGTGTGTGTAGGGCTCAGATCCAGCAACAATTCACAATTCTCTCACTACTATGAGTGATAGTACATGACTAAGGTTCCCTAACTAAATAAAATGCAAGCAGAAAAAATGAAGTAGAAATGTAATAAATGACACCAAGATCCTGCAGTAATTCACAAAACTCTCACTATTTTGACTGCTACTACAGGACAAGACTAAGGTCTCACACCAAATAAAATGCAAGCTGAAAAAATGCAGTAGAAATATAATAAATTGGTCTTAGATACTGCAGCAATTCACAATTCACTCACTAATATGAGTGATATTACAAGACTAAAGTCCCTCAGACCAAGTAAAAGACAGCAGCAAAAATGCAGTAGAATGTAATATATGAGGCTAAGATACAGCAACAATTCACAATTCTCTCACTATTGTGTATTATACTACAAGACTAGAGTCCCAAATGAAGTGAAATGCAAGCAAAAAAAAACTGCAATAGAAATTTAATAAATTAAGCTCAGATCCTGCAAAAAATCACAATTATATGAAACAAAGGCTGGCTTGGGCTTTTAAGATTCTAATGAGAGCACTTATCAGTTTGAACCATATGTGCCCAGTAAAATAGTGATGGGAGGAGTTTGCAAACTTTAATTTACAGTAGAGGATAGCAGCTACAAAGGCACTGCATTTAAAAGCACAAGACTTAGATGAGTGAGTGGGAAAAAATCCAAAAATCATTGCAATCAAACAGCAGTTTTAAACTCAGAGGTCTTAAAGCTGAGGAAGAATGTAAGTGAATATCTTAAATTAAAAAAAAAACTGTTTCTTAGCTGCTTCCACTAATTAGCTGGCTCTCATTCCTATTTAATCAATGAATGCAAAAGGAATGTTTCATTATTGACTTAAAAAAGCTTTAGAGTAAAACAATTTTTAAAATACAGCAAATTGTAATTAATAATAATACAAAAATAAAAAAGTAATAGAAATATCCAAACATTAAATGTAGAAAAATACAAAAATCAATACAGCAAACAGCAATTTTAAACTCAGAGCTCGACTTTTTTAATTCTGCCAATTTGGGCACCAAGACTAAACTCCATAATGTACTCCACCTGCCCCAAAAGCATCTGATGGGTGACAAAATTGCCACCTCCACTAGTACTACTCCTGGTGGATATGATTGCACCAACCCCAGGACAGAGCTACTTGAAGCAGTTGGGGCAGGTAGTACAGAGTTGTAGTAGAGGCAGTGCTGCCAGGTTGTGACCCAGAATTACCTGGTATCTGTGTTGCCTGTGGATATCAATCCGCAGCCAGCTGTGATGGGATGGCGGTCCAAATCCCTGTGGCTGGTCTAGCTTCCTGTGTTGATAGTCATTCATTTTACTGCAGGAATTAGAGACCAAATGTATGTATAAAAAAAAGAGAGAGAGAAATAAGGCAGAGAGACAACATATATATATATATATATATATATATATATATATATATATATATATATATATATATATATATATATATATATATATATATATCACATTTCATTCATATCGCCAAATAAATATTTTAAGATTTCTCACATCCACACATGAATGTGAAGCCACACATAAATCTACACAGTTTAACCTCACCATTATTATTATACACATTAGACAAAGAGTTGTGTTACTATTGCATATATACTTTATGTATTCAAACGGATAAAATGTCCATGAGAAATGATTACAATGTTATACTCACTTACTGATTGCCGAATAATAAACTTTAAAGAAATATACACAAATTTCTCCTGATTAGATTTAAACTCACACGCTGTTGGGGATAACTAAAACATTGGCTGATGCAATGTTGCAAAAGCTATTCACACAGGCATGCTTGGTTGTTATATACAGAGTATGCCTACCCATCATTGACTGTGTCAACCAGTTATGGACTTATACCCTCAGAACTGATAAAGTGATATCAAATTCTGACCTATGATTAAATGGGTATCATTCATAGGTAAGCCATACTTACCCTGTGCATTTCTGAGGCCATGGTATCGTGTTGGCTGGTAGTGGGCCACTAAACTTAGATAACACAGATGGGATATTGGCTCTAAAATAATCCTCCCATCACTGGAGAACTTCCTACTTCTGCTTTTTCAAGTCACTGTAGTGGTGACAACATTGTTCACCAACGCAATGGATGCCAGGTGACCTGGTAACAGCCTTGGCCAAGACTGTTGCCCAATTCAAATCTCACAAGTATTAGGTTATTTGCATTAACAGATAATCTAGACAACTGAATTTGCATGGTAGAAAGCACATAAGTGGAATGGAATTAAAACTGGTTATGATTTTTTCAATGTCTTGTTTAATGAGAATTAGTACGAATCAATCACAACGTGTAGAAAATAATGCAGAACCAGTGTATCCCCAAACCACTCGAAGCCGATAAGATCCACAAAGCACACTTTATTGCAAAATGAAAAGAGTAACACTGAGGTTGAGCGCTTTCATCTGTCACATTACAGATTTCATCAGAACCAATAAAATAACAGCAGTTCATACATTATATATCTAATTTGGCGCCAAAAATCTATTAAATATGCATATCTTAAAGCAGCAATGTTCCCTACAGACAATACTAAGTTTTAAAAACATTTACAAATACGTCTAATACACTAAAAAGTGGTAAAAAATGGTAAAAAGTGGTAAAAAATATATATTTTTGATATATTTGATAGAAGAATATTAAATGGATGTTGGTGATGTGTGATGAATTCCTATGAATACTAATTCGACCTGAGAATAAATAATTAATTGTACCTGAGAATAAATAAATAATTAAATAAATGAATCATAGAAAGACTGATTATAACTTCACTAATTACTATACAAGGTATCTGCACATCAGTTAGATATTGAGTATTAAATAAGTATTCCAAGAAATAATGTATAATGACTTAGAGTTTGCTATTTCCAAAATTGGTAATAAACCTGTCCTGTTTAAAATCACGAATATGTAAAAACATACTTAATACCTAGGAACATAGAAACTTAAAAACTAGTGTGTTCACTATAAAGTGCTTGTAATGTAATACGTATTACTAGATGGTTACTACTAGAGAACTTAGTTCAATGCTAACAAAGGTTTCAAACTAATGAAGTCATTAATACCTGGTGTAGTAGTGGCATCTGTACATATTTGCCATCTACTTTCTTTCCATGCCAAGTATGTCTTCCAATTTCCTCCTTTGTCACTAACATCTACTTGATCAATTATGGAAAACCTAAACTTGTGATCTGTTCCCTTTTCCTGGATATGTCTGTATAGAGCATTTTTGGTGTCTTCCTTTTTTATCCTGTACATATGTTCATATATTCGTGTCTTGATCTTCCTCTCCGTTGCGGAATGGAATTAAAACTGGTTATGATTTTTTCAATGTCTTGTTTAATGAGAACCATGGCAGCAAGATTTTGCCATGTGTGCTATCAGTGTATGTACAAATGTTCCACCAGTGTATGTACAAATGTTCTACAGTGACTCCATCAACTCCTATTAAAGGCTGGTATCTCAGTTACAGTACAAATGATAAACTGACTCCTATTAGCATGTTGTCTGGGATGGTTGATGACAATCATAACTGCAGCCTTGTTAAAAATAAACATACCATCACAATTTCAGTGCTGTTTTGGTAGTCATTCAGTGCTGTCCTTATGTAAATTTGCATTAGGGTGGAACATAAATTGTAAAGATTGTGACTGGTGTCACTTTGGACTTGAACCCATGACAAAAAGGAACCTGATATTTTTTCTACTGTGTATTTACTGTTAAGGGTACAGGAGAACACATGACCACAGAGTATAAGATTAGGTGTACAATTTACAGTATGACCTGAAATAGAGCACTTTCGTACAACTTTAACTGTGAAACATTGATTTATTACTTTAATGAATTAATAATTTAAGGCATGTATGTATTCCTGTGGAAAAGGCTCTTTTACATTGATTTTTGCAGTATCTGTAATGGTAACTGATGTGTGCCAAAGCCAAGCATATTTGCACAGCTGATGGCAAAGTCTCAGGTCATGCATGCATTTATTTTTTTTTTTTTAGTTTTTGCCATAGGACATGAAGTGCCATTTTTGTACAGTCATTCCTTATAGTGCTCATGCCAATAAAAAATAACACTTTTAACGTGCTGATTTTGAATGATGACCTGTTGTATTCATTAAAAACATGATACATTAATGTCGTTGCACATATTCTGAAAGGATCCATAATGAGTTTACAGACACATCAGCACAATATACACTTAGGGTAATGGCAAGTCTTATTCCAAGAAGCCATTTTCAATCTTATGTATAAAGCTTTGTTTCTAACCTCTTCAAATTTCTCTTAACCATAATGTTGTTGACTGCAATGCCTCATATCTTTCCACAAGAACTGTTTGTCACATTACGAATATATAAGTGTGCTTTAACTTTACTATGATTAGTGCTATGAAGAATGGACTTGACACAAATCATGGTTAAAATTAGACAAATATGCTACAACATTCATTTTTTTTAATTTGCAAGTATATTTCAGGTTCACGTACAGAAAAAAATGACAAATTTATTTTGATCCTTAAATTAAAACAGTTCTTAATGTGGATTTAATTCCTGTACCACTAGAACTGTTCTTTAGAACCTACTACATTAATGAGTTGAGCCAATGAGAAAAATAAATGAGAGGTGTTTTGTGCAGACAGTACTACCCAGAGTGCTGACTATTAGATGATCGAGTTTTCAGAAACTCAAAATTCATATGGTCGGGACCATATGATCGAGTTTCCGAAAACTCGAATATAAATAAATAAATAAACACAAAAATCTACCTTGTTTGCCTTTTTGCAGTGTGGCAAGCCCCCTGTGCCCCCTACACACCACCCTGCAAATTATATATACCAGCTCCAAGATTGCACTACAAAAATGAAAAGGGTACATTTCTCAATCCTCACTGTACCACGATCTCCATTCAAAACCTTAGAGTTTTTCCCAACCATATGAATTTTGAGTTTCTAAAATCTCAGTCATCTGATAGGGATCCTACTGCCGGCACTCTCATCTGTGAGACTGATGGCTAAGACTTCACGGACATAAAATACATTTTTGAGTTTCTGCCGTAAGAATTGAACTATAGTGATGACCACAGCTGATGGACCTTGATGCACAATGCCAAATGTCACACACAGGATGAAGCCAAAAACTGAAAAATATTCATAAATCATTGTGCTAATTTATCAATTATGTGGCCTTATATAACTAATATGTGTTCGATAAGGATGCCTACTTTCACCTAGGCATTAAAATATCTAAATTTGAACCCCAGACCTATGATATTACCATGAAGCATTGACATGTTTAACAGTGATAGTCATCTGAATACTTATTTTCACTGACGTCATGAAACATTCATGCTGTAAGATATATTCATGAAGGATCATCCATAGATTACTAATGGTGATGTTCTACACAACATATTTATCAGTACAATGTGCACTTGGAGCAATGACAAGCATTATTTTCCAGAAAACATGTTTCGACATATTTTAAAACTGTGTTACTAAACTCTCCATATTTCCCGAATCATTATGTAGATAAATGCACCGTTGCATACTTTTGAACAATAAGTATTTGTAACATCATGCACATAGAAGTGTTTTTTTACTATAATAACTAGTATGAGTACTGTAGGTGACACAGATTACAGTTATCTTATCAGCCATACGCACCTGTGTTGTAACATTCACATTTTACATTGCAAGTGTAGTTTAGGTTGATTTGCAGAAAATGAAACATTTATTGTGATCCCCTAAGATCAAAATATCCGTAATGTGGATTCAAAATCTGCAGTGTTTGTGATCTTCCTCAGAATGTATTAACGTATTAAGACACTGATAAAGTTAAATAACAGCTGTATCTTCTGCATCCAGAATCATGCAGAGTGCTGAATAAAACTCATTTCTTATAGTCTCAACTAACAGTTAAGTCTTTGTGCATGTGAAATACATTTTTGAGTTTTTGCCTTGGGAAGTGAGTTGTCATTTAATGATAGTGATTGCTGACAATTAGTGTTACACAAGGTCAAACATCAAGGAAAGGTTAAAGCTCAACAAAACATAAATAATTGTGCTGATGTCTCAACTTTCTAGCCTTAAAAAAGTTAAATGTTGTGAGTTATTATTATCCCTAGTTTTACAGAGGAGTCTACATCCCTAGATCTGAACCCTGAAACTGTGGCATTACCATGAAAAACTGACATGATTAACAGTGATTTCCATCTCAACATAGACAATAGTAATGTATAGAAGTTGAGCACATGAACTGATTATATTACTTCTATTATACATTTAGAGAGCAATATCGCCATGCTGTCACAAACTTGTCATTTGTCCTTCTATAGTAGAAGTCTTGCAGAAGGTATGAAAGCAAAGCATGTGAAAGAGCAAACAATGTCTGATTTTTGTGTGTGTGTGTGTGTGTGTGTGTGTGTGTGTGTGTGTGTGTGTGTGTGTGTGTGTGTGTGTGTGTGTGTGTGCGCGCGTATGTGTTACATTACTTTTTGGAGAACTCTTTTACAACTTCTGTCAATGAA
>NC_056744.1:1042856096-1042868596 GCF_019279795.1 Protopterus annectens | reverse complement strand
AAATGTATGGAACTAGCCATACGAAACAGAACCAAGATGCTCTCCTCCAAAAAAAGGAAGCCAATATGGTGGTTCCCTGCGATTAATAAACTCTACAACAGAAAGAAGAAACTGCTGCAGAAAAAGGTGAATTCCCAAGACTGGAAAAATTCCCTTATTATCCTCAACAAAAAGTTGAGATCCCTCATCAAATCCTCAAAGTCAGCTATGAAGGCAGAATTGTGGCAGACACTAAAAAAATCACAAAGTCTTCTATAGTTATATCAAAACTCTCCATGGCAACCCCAAGATTTGCTCTGAGTTACTGCACAATGGTACCTCCTATACTGAGCCAACAGATATTGCTAACATACTGGCCGACAGATTCAGTGCCAACTTTACCCCCCCAAAGGACTGATCACAATACTGGAAGAATGCCAGGCACCGAGCATTACTGCAGCACAGTTTAAATCTGCATTGTCCAAGGCCAAGAATACATTTTCCATGGGACCTAATAATATCTCTGGCTATGTTCTGCATGAACTACAAAGCAAACTGGCACCACATCTGTGTGCACTGTTCAGTCACAGCCTCAACTCAGGCTTTGTCCCTACCAAATGATGCACTGGTACAGTCATCCCTCTCCATAAAGGGGGGAGCAACTACAGACTCTGGGAGTTATTGCCCCATTAGCCTGATGAGTCTGATATGTAAAGCTATGGAGTGCATCATCATGGACCTGATTAAAAAAGATATAGAAAATCTCCAAACTCTAGACCCCATGCAATTTGGCTTTGTGAAAGGGAGATCATGCCTGCTCAACCTGACTGACTTCTTTGAGTCAGTCGCCAGGGCTGTGGATGAAGGTAAGGCAGTGCATACAGCCTACCTCAGTATGGGCAAGGCCTTTGATACCATTCCTCACTCAGGAATTATTGATAAACTCACCAAACTAGGCATCAGCCCCTATATCACTAGGTGGGTTGCTAACTGGCACACAGATAGATCACTCAGTGTGAAAGTAGCAGACTCCAAGTCAGACTGCTGAACAGTCACGTGTGGAGTCCCACAAGGATCAGTCCTGGGTCCTCTCCTGTTCGGCATCTACTTCTCAGAAGTCCAGGGCAACACAAAAGGTCTCTGGCTGACCAAGTTCACAGACGACTGCAAGCTGGGAGCCATTATTAACTCCCCAAGTGATGCAGACATCCTACAGAAAGGCCTTACTGAGACCAATGACTGGTGTCAAAACCATGGCTTTAAGCTTAATGCAAAAAAATGCTTTGTCATCCCCTTTGGTAAAAACTCAGTTCCCACTAATTACCATATCAATGGGAGCCTACTAAACACTGAAGGCATTATAAGAGATCTGGGGCTGTAGGTTGAAAGCAACCTCTCCTTCGACCACCACATTGCCACTGTGGTCAAAAAGTCCTTCTGAGTGGCACATCTCATTACCAAGGGTTTTGCATCCAGGAAGAAAGAGGTCATTATCTCTCTCTACTCTTCTCTCATTAGACCAATCATTGAGTATAATGTCCCATTTGACATGTACCTCACTAGACACCTGCAACAGCTGGAGAGGTCACAGAAGAATCTCACGAAGAGGATACTAGGCATTAAACACTTGTCTTACATGGACAGGCTCAAAAGACTCCAGCTATTCTCATTCTCAGATCGCCTACTTAGAGGGAATCTCTGCTTGACTTACAAAGCCATGTCTGACCCAGCTCTGTTAGAAATGATACATCTAAAGAAATCCCAATCCCTCCACACCACATGCTCCAGAGACCTCAACCTTATTACCACAATCAATAGAACATCCTGGAGGGACAGGTTCCTCACCCAGAGACTGCCCATACTATGGAAAAGACTTCCCATACATGTCAAGCAGAGCACCTCGCTGTCCCTCTTCAAGAGAAATCTTGATGAGTGGATGGGTAGTAGAAAGTTCACGATGGGGATCACTCCAGTGGCTCTATTTGATAGAGGCACTGAGAACTAATGTTGGGTGGCATGATGCCAGGGCACTTCTATGGGCTAGGCTTGTAAAGGCTCCAGAGCCATTAGCCTAGTACATACCTATGAACTATAAAGTTCATTTCTATTCACATCTGTTGTTGCTTTATTTTGGTTAAGGAGGCATATTCTGATCATTTTTTTGTGTTTGTTTTTTTTTCCTGCTTTCTTTGTGTTCACACAGGTGAGGCTGGCACCAGTACTGTGTAACACCTACCACCTGATGTTGGAGTATCAGTAGCCTCTGATGATAATAGTGGTGATGAACAGGCACAGTCTAGAGTTGCAGAGGACAAGTCTGACATGGAGGATTTGGCCTCCATATCCTTCCCCCAAAGTTTGGGGGCAGTCAGTATACCTATATATACCCATGACACAGAATTATCTGACATTGGACAGCTTGAGTGGGACAGGGTTGATCAGCGTAATGTTGTTGGTTATCCTAGTTGCAGAGAGGATGGAATCTCCCCCAGCAATCATTATGGAAAAGTACCACTCAGAGTTGCTGGTAGAGGTGCATAGAGGAGGCATGTTTATCACTCTTGCCTGATGTCAGTGTATCAATATCTGCCACCCAACATATGTGCAGTGCCATCACAGAAGCATAGGCAAGTTTTACCAAGGTCTCAGAAGAATAGAGTGTTGCATGTCATGCATTCTGATATGGGAGACTGCATGAACCATGTGTGTGACTCCTTGGGCCAGATAAATGACACACCGGACTGTGCAATGTCTGTTATGGAATGTATGATGAGGGAGAATCAGCATCCACAAAGTCAAAGAGCCGGTACATTGCCAGATGTTAGCCAATGTCTCAGTGGCAATGCTTAATCCCACTCCTGTATTGGTGCTACTTACCCTGCATAAATAAGAAAAGGTGATGGAGGTGTCCACACCGAGATATGGCAGGCCACATGGTCATGGTCATAGGCATAGTCATGATGATAGCTCATCTAGCAGACATTGTACATGATCAGGTAATACCCCAACTTTTAGCCAGGGTCTTAGAATTAGCAGTGCAACTCTTGCCAGAGATAATTCACATGGCTGAGAGTGGCAACAGTGAACTGAATCCTCCATCATTCACAACTCATACCTTTCTTTACTGCTAGCACAACTGCTTTGTTCCTGCAGATCCACCCACGGAGCACCTCATGTTGTCCATGCCAATACACACACACACACACACACACACACACACACACACACACACACACACACATAGATGCACGCACATACACACACACACACACACACACACACACACACACACACACACACACACACACACACACACACACACACACACATAGATGCACGCACATACACACACACACACACACACACACACACACACACACACACACACACACACACACACACACACAAACACACACACACAGATTAGGGTTGTCGCCTTTTCAAATGCCCAAAGTGAGACATTTTTTTGTAGAAACGTCAGATTTTGTAAAACATCCCACGGCCAGTACAAAGGACAGAACTTCACATTTTTGCCTAAATAAAAGCTTTTTCTTGTAGCATTTTAGTTGGTTATTTTGTTTCTCATAACATTTAGGTGTTTTGGATACAAAATAACTGTTTTATGCAACTATTAAAGAAAATATAGGAACATTTTTTGTCCTTTGCCATTTTTTAAATTTTTTTGCAGGACACAACTGCCCAAAGAGGGACTGTCCCTCACAAAGTGGGACAGTTGGTAACCCTAACAGAGATACGCACACACACACACACACACACACACACACACACACACACACACACACACACACACACACACACACACACACACACACACACACACACACACACTCACTGACATGAACGCACACTTAAACAAACATGCCTTTTGTATCAGACTTGCCTTCTGAAACTCTCCCTCCCTGTGCAATTAATGGTGACTGTACTCTGCCCTTTACATATTTCTTTTTGATTTAGTGTGGCATATGTCTGATGCACAGAGTGGACAGCTAATGCTTGCTTAGTTAAATGCTTATTTTCATTAAGATATTAAGGAATTTCAGTTTATTTTAGTCTGCTTAAGTTCAACTGTGTTATTTGTTGTAATAATCATACTTCTAGTAGTAGTAGTAGCAGTAGAAGTAGCAGTAGTAGGAGTGCTAGTAGTAGTTGTAGCAGCAGTAGTAATAGCATCAGTATCAGTAGTAGCAATAGTAGTGGTAGCGGTAGCAGTAGTAGTAGCAGCAGTAGTAGTAGCAGTAGTAGCATTAACAGTAGTAGTAGTACTGTAGTAATAGTAGCATCGGTTGAAGTAGCAGTATTAGTAACAGTAGCAGCAGTAGTAGCAGTAATAATAGTAGTAGTAGTAGTAGTACAGTATTATTACTTATGAATTACTGCTTGCACAGCCACTTGTACTGCAGATGATGCAGAGATTGCCATGATCCTTGTTGGGGTGCTTGATTTGGGCTACTATGTCTGATGCACAGTCATTAGTAAGCCAAGCATATTTTTTATGCAATATCTTAGTGTTGGATTGCAACTGCCTCATTTCTGTTTTAAATACTCATCCTTTTTTGTATTTGTAAGGTTCTAGAACTATGCTTAATCACTTACCTAAAAACATGATGATGACATTGCCCTTCACCATTTGTTATTTCTGACATGGGTCTTCTTTTGCTTGACACTCATGTTGAATACATATGCAGTGGAAATTCATTTTATACACTTAATAGCTTCATAGTTGTTTGGGACTGCCTTTGATGCATATATCACTCATATAGGTTACTAAAGACATTCCTGAACAGTTGAACAACAGTTTGCTTTTGTTGAAGTACTGTACATACACACACACACACACACACACACACACACACACACACACACACACACACACACACACACACACACACACACACACACACACACACACAACACACACATGTGTGTGTGTGTGTGTGTGTGTGTGTGTGTGTATAGATATATATATATATATATATATATATATATATATATATATACATATATATATATATATATATATATATATATATATATATCTGTTCATAGGTTCATAGGTTGGTAGTAGGCTATTGGCCCTAGGGCCTATACAAGCCTAGCCATAACAATTATATATATGGGTCTCCTTTTTTTGAGTGAAATACCAATATTTCGAGGAAAAAAAATACAATCTTACTTTTGCGAAAGTGCACTTCAACAAAAGTGTACTTTCACAAGTTCTGGTTCAGTGAACTGGCAATTAAAATAAAAAATGTGCATATCCTGCATCACCGACTAGATGTCCTTATGGAAGGTCACCTCCAGAAAACTTTAGGTACAGAGCACAGATGAGCCATATGTGGGTGCTGTGAAAACTGCTAGGGTTACTTGCACGCACATTTTGTAAATGATCCCTTGTACATTACAAATACCCAACAGTTAGTAGAGTGATAGTCTTTTCTGTTTATGCATCTCCTTTCCAGTTCCACAGGTGGAGCTTTTTTCAATGTGGGTGCAGTTTATGGCCCCAGAACCACAGGAAAATGTGCCATGGCATAGAAATTTTGCATGGCCGTAACTGTTTCTCCCATTGGTAATTGGAAAGCAGATATGCCTTCCACATGTTCAACATTGTATTGAGAAAAAATAGCAATCACATTTGTGTGAACTTCTATAATTCAAAACAAAATGCCAGCTCACGATTTATTATGCTTAACTATTTGAAATGTAGGTAGAACAGTAATATTATTAGGCAGTAAATCTAGTAGTGTAGAATCAACCAAGTTAACACTTTTGTTATATCAAATAAACTATTTTGCAATTAGGTTACATCCCCTAAAAGCAGCAACATTGCTGCAATGTAATCTTTGTGATATTTTTGATACACCACTTTCAAACCACCTCTTTATTCGAGTAAATTGAAGGTTGGTACTGTAATTAAGGTGCAGTGAACCTATGCTATTCACTTTATTGAGATTAAAAAAGCTTCTGTATGAGGTGACAACCACTTACACGTTTCACATTCCCAGATATTCTCAAGTACTTGTAACTTGATACTTAAAGGATGATTTAAAGAATGACATATGGAGAATTTATTGTCCACATTTATAACTTGAAAATAATTTTACATTTTAAAACAAACATCACAATATTTTTTTTTTAATATGTGGTTTAAACTCAAGGAATATTCTGCCTAAGTCAGCTCTTTGAGTTGCTATGGAAGAAAAAGCTTCTTCTCAATAACTCAGTTTAATTTTTAAAAAACATGTAGTCACTAAAGTTAAAAATCTTAAAAAGAAAACATTTGGTGACACTGTCATAATTTTTCCTGATGAAATATGCTTATCATTCCCTCCTTGAGAGACAAAATGACCATCACTGTCTCCTAAAATATCTGATCATTTTCTTTGTTGTTCCACTTTGGTACTTCCTCTGAAATGGATCTGTTTGACAGTTTTGTTGTTTTTTGGTTGCCGGTCCTTTGGACCTCCTGAACTGTGGCTTAGCTGTAGAGGCAGGCATAAAAAATATCATCATTATCTACTTAAGTAGGAGAGACTGTTGTTCACTTGACTAAATTTGACTGGTTGAATTATATTTAAGCAATAATCCATGGCTGGGTGTGGGTAATGCTGGATTTATCTACGGTTACCATGGTTTGGTCATGAGGGCGAAGCCCAAGTGACCAAACAAAGTCAACCGTGGGTAAATCCAGCATTACCCACATCCAACCATGGGTTATTGCTATTATACAATAGTGTTAGTTTTGAGTTGTGTTATGTTTGTGTTGTTATTTAGGTTCTTGTTTGCTTTAGTTTGTATTCTTCCACTTTTTGTGAGATAAAATAGTCCACACTTCATGTTTCCTGTTTATTTTGTCTTTCAATTTAAATACAAGTTATTAATTTTTTCAAGAGGTCTTAGCAAATAATTATATATGTAAATGTTTTTAAAGCTTTTGGTATGTTTTTAAAATTTACAGGGAGAACGTACTGTAACTGTTTTCTTCATTTTGTGTAGGTATTTACATTCTTTTCCTTAATGACTGTGTATGAAGCTACAGTGAGTATGTAAAGTGTATTTTTGAAAGTGTTCGTTTTTTATGAGAAGCCAGAGTTAGGGACATATACAGGTTTACAGTCCATAGTGATATGTTTTCCAGTAATGCTTTTGAGTTAGTTTTGCATATCAATAAAAGTTATGAAGCCAAGTAGTTACTGTGTTTGCTGTATGATGGGAATGTGAATGTTTATTCTGGTTGCTGGTACAGTGTTTTAAGCAAAGCAGTTACAGTGTGCTTCTTGTATGCATGTGAGGTGTTTTATAAACTTGTTTTCCTTCTATTATGTTAGTTTTTATTTTTTAATGGTGAAATACACTTTGCAGTTGGACCGGCATTTGATTTTGAATTGTGTCTGCTGGTAAGGTGCTTTTCGATGGGTTGTCTTCATTAGAAGTCCCGGCAGCATGATACGTTAACATCCGGACTTCTTCTTTTGGTTATGTTCGATTTACAATGCGCATGTTGGTTGGATTTGTGAATCAGCGTGCATGTTTCTTGGCTTTGCTGAGTTTCCATTGTATAATTAGTCTTTATGCCTGGAATAGTCTGTGGCAATCCTGAACTATATGCTACAATCAGGAGAAGCAGAAGTCCAGTGGGTGGACAGTGTATAGTTATAGGGTGTAATGTAATATTCTAATAAATATCTATTACTATTATTTTGCCAGCAACTTAGCATCTTAATGCAATGTATGTTTTGAGTTTATTAAGTCCAAAAATGTGACAAAAAAGGGTCCTTATTAATGGCAAAATGCTAAAGAAATATTTGGAACTACAACATTCATTTACAAATACCTGAAAATATACAAATTGAATGAGATACAGGTAGATATCCTTTATATTTACCTCCCTGCCTGCTATTAAAACAGATGTTTTTATTAGATTATCTTTATAGGTTCATAGGTAATTACTTGGCTAGCTGCCCTTGTGGACCATTTTAAGCCTAGCCAGATTCCCTTTTTGTGCTCAAATTAACCTAACCTATTTGGTCTTACCAATCCCATGGTTAATAACTATATATTACCCCAATGAGAATAATTGGGATAATGCCATAGGTAATTTACTGCCATGAAAACAACTCACCTTATAGTCTTATTATTACAGCCAGTGTCCTGAACAAACAAAAGCTAAAATAACACTGCCTTTTGATGTGAACAACTGTTTCTACTTTATAGGAAGAAGTATTTCAATTGAATTCCTACCTACTGCAAGAATGACAAAATGCTAATTTTCGAAGCCTGTAATAATTAAATGCATTGCATAGGTTCATAGGCAAATACTAGGCTGTCAGCCTGCAGACTATTCCAAGCCTAGCCAACAACCAGAGGTCAAAATCAAGCCCTATACCTTGTATTCCTGAGGTAAAGACCTAAACCACTATCCCATCCTCTACCAATCGATTCCATTTGTATTTTTGCTTACAAATATGTTCTTTGCATCAGAGTTTTATTTTTATTATCATTGACTAATGAACAAAAGAACTATATATAGTGTTTGAAAATAAACATTTTCTGCACCATTCATTCATTCTGCCAGTTCTACCACCTTCAGAATAAAATGCAGAGCTTACCAAAGTAATTTTCCATAATTATGTTACACTTTATCAGCAAACTGCATTCTCCAATAGATGCAGCATTTAGGAATAGGAAAGCATTCCATGAAAGCACATGGTCACATACCCTACACATGCATAATTGGCCAAAAAGACCAATTCTTGCCCTGAGGTTCTATATTTAGTACCATATTGAAATAGGAAATTCCTTGAAGAGAAGACTCATTGGAACTACTCTTTCTCTTGAATATCACATTCAGTTAAGTAAAACATCTTTATCTTACCTGTATATTATTTTTTTCCACAAAGCAATGCTGTTTTCCAAGACAACACTTTGTGTTTCAACAGAAATGTAAATTTTGAAATTACTGTTGGGGGTAACTACAACAGAGACTCAATCGTTTACCCTAAGCTCCAGCTCTATGGATTTCTCAAACCAAATTTACTACATATATTACCAAGAAGTCTGATGACAAGACTATTCTTGAGCATGTACTCAGTGGATACCCCAAAAACCTACCTTTCTCTGGTGTGATGCAAATATCATTAGTGGGTAATTTCTAATTTTACAGTTTGGAGATAGGCAAAGTAAGTAAAATTTGAAGTATGCATTTTTCTTCAAGTATAAAAATGTTTCCAAAAATATTGAGAGTGAAGTAACACACCCAGCTTGGCATGTTACTCCACACCTGAGTTGAATTGAAAAGGAAACACCATTCTTCATTCAACATATGCTAATGGGGACTTTTGGAGCCATGCACCTGATTCCAAAAGGAAAGTATGGTTCACCTTACAGAACTATTTTAGAGTTTTACATTGGTGAGACTCACCAATACATGAGACTAAATCAATGGCAAAACCCAGAAAATTGGATGCACTTCTTGACAAGAAAGAAGTTCTACCTATATGTGGAAGCAGGTACTGTAGCTGGTAAGCTTGACTACCTGCAGTATCTAATTCCACATACAGGTGTAGATGTACTACAAGGTACTAGGAGTTGGGAGGGGGAGTAGGTTGCTGCCCTGCCTGTAACCATGTATATGCATTGTAGCTGGAAGTGTGAGCCATCCCCCAAACTACTCTGTGGATGGCTCATTTTAGAGTGTTTTTTAAACACTTACTTCCCTGGTGAGCTAATGGCTCCACAGCCACAGCCACATCCCTATTCTTGGATGTAGTGAATGCAGACATGATGGTCATGCCAACCATCATAGATGCATTCATCTGTCTGCTCTAAAGATGAAGCAGATGCACTGAATAGCTTCATGGCCACTCCATCTCTATATTGTGCTTGGTATTGCTGGTAGACAGGTTCCCTGCTTGGAAAAACAGTCATGCAGATGGGGTTGCTTAGCCCATGAACTATGACCAGACTCAGCAGCCCTGCAGATTCCTCAGACGGCCATAGCACTATATGTGATTTGGCAATGAGTTTTATTAACACTGAATATTACTGAATTGCCCTATCTTCTCTAGGATTAGTGGACCCCCATTCAATACATTAAATCACCAATATGAAATACCGTGTTGGCAATTCCTGCCCCCCCCCCCCCATGATGGCATCCTGGAGGGTGGGTTAAGTTCTACTGCTGAGAGCTGTAGGAGCAGGATAGTGGTGGCAGTGCACTCTTGCTATTTCATCATTTTGGAAACTGGCCCATTATCTGTTCATGTGTATGAAAACACTCAGTAGATGAACCGGTCTTTTACAAGAGTTCAGTTTTTCTAGATATCAGAGCAAGCTTGCCCCTCTACATAAGAATGAATTTTATTTACATATCTGTCCTGCATATCTATGTCTGTTAAAAGCATTATTTAAAGCAGGGATCATCTATGGATTATGCATCATGAAATCACACACCAGACAGACCTTACAAGATTCAAAGAAACTGACCTGCAAAAAATGCTGTCAAAATCAACAACAAATGTATGTAAATAATCTGTAGAACATGTAAACACAAAGACAATGGAATGCAGACATGATATAATACCTTTTATTGGACTAGTATAATTTACAATTACTCAAGCTTTCAAGACTATCATCTCTTCAGTGCAGGACCCTCCCAAACTCCTTCACCCTTTTTAACTTAGTGACAATGATAATGCTCTGGGATTTGTTAATTGTATGCATGATTCTGATCTCAATCTCATTTCAGATGATTATATCCCTGAATCCTATATACCTCCTAGTGTACAAAGTGACCTAATAACCATATATCTGAAGAACGTATAACTGGATTCATGGCTACTGATTTTCTTCACCAGAATTCTTAAAACTTGCCATCCATACTATCTCACATCTTGTAAGTATACTTAATCGAGACACCCATTGAAGATGGACTGGTTTCAGCATGCTAGAAATTAAATATAATTGTTCATCTGCATAAAGGAGTTTCCTTAGTTGCACTGAATAATTATAAGCCTATTCCAATATTTTTTTCTAATCTCATAATGTTGGGGAAATGTGCACAGAAGCAACTTCTGCACTACCCAGTCAAAAGAAATGAAATGTACAAGACTTGTTTCAGCCCACATTATAAGACTGATACTGTACTCCTTGCTGGAGTGGAATACTTTCTCTGCCATCTCTGGATTGGCAGGTATATTGCTGTTCCACATCGAGACCTCTTTAAAGCTTTTCTCACAATCTGCCTTTCTAGGCTTACTGAAGTGCCGGGTGATATAGGTATCACAGCAAGTGCAACAAAATGATTAACTAATTAGTTCTCAAATCATGCAAAGCAGGATTCTCAAACTGTTGGCCCACGGACCAGATGCTGCCCCAAACCAACACAGAACCAACCTGCTTACACTAGTATAATTGTTATTGCAATATGCCCCTCTCTTTGTCTGTCCACTTAATGTCATTTGACCCTTTGTTAGCGAAACACTTCCTTGCTGCCTCAAAACAATAATTCTGCACTTGTTTTACTTTTCCATTTTATTTTTTATTTAATTAAATTATTTTTTCGGACTTACCCTGTCCGTTAGAAATTAGCTACTAATGGATCATGACAAGGTCCATCAGTAGAGATATGTCTAACAACATGATATTTTTTCTGCTCCATGACATCAAACACCATAGTGCAAAAGCTGAGTTTGCAGCACATTGGTCAATTGTTTCCCCATACATCTTGTAAAATGCACTGGTATGAGTTCAAATCCCACCTCTGCACATATGACCTATACTAAGTTTTAAAATGGATTGATAGATGTGCTGATGTTCTTAGTCAATATGGCTTATGTGCTGAGACATGTTTTGGGGTAAGGATTGGCATAATGAGCAAGGTGTTTACTACACAGACACCATGTACAGGGTTTGAATCTAACCTGAAGAGAACTTGACTAGGCATAAAATGGCCTGCAAGGAAGGCTAACCTAGTACCTGCCTATGATCCTATGAACTAATCAGGTTGTGAGATATCTAACTAGTCTACCAATAGATGACTGCTTTCATTTGTTGGGACTGCAACACTGGCATAAATAAAAGTTGGGTTGCTCTGGCACCACTTTCTGTACTCAAGAAAATTCTTGGAATTTCAGAGGTGTAGGAGCAGCAAAGTCAGTTTGCAGGAATAGTAGAAAGTAATATATTTGGAACAGGAACCGAGGTAATCACCATCCCAGTATGTACTTTCACCTTAGGACCATACTACTCGAATTCTTAGAGCAAGAAATCTGGACAAAGCCATAAATAAAAGTGGGACAAAGACCCCAAAATTGGGACAATTTTTAAACATTGCTCTTACAAACTTAGAAAATTGAGAGAACAACAGGTTTTGCATTAGCATTAGTTTTCTGAAGGGTATGAAGTCTGAAACTGAAATGTCTGTATTTCTTTTCTAACTTCAGTCTTTAATGATTTAACACTAATTGACAGTTGAGAGGTATGCTTAGGCTATGACTGCT
>NC_056744.1:1042786096-1042851096 GCF_019279795.1 Protopterus annectens | reverse complement strand
TGCATGGAAGTGCCCATTTAGGAGCAGGATGGCGCCATGCATGGTAATGAAGGTGCGCTGGCCTAGCTCCTAGGCTTACATGGAGTGTATACAAGTGCAGGGGGCATGTCTGAGAGCAGAGCTCTCAGAATAAACACGCTCCTGCAAAGTCAAACAGCAGAAGCTGTTAAGAAATTAGCAAGATCCCTCACAAGGTGCCCTCATATCCCCACCAACAGACCCCTATGTGTACAACAGCAACAGGACATATAAATTAAAAGAAGAAACTGTTAAGTTTCTTTAAAAATCCGATTAAAGCTAACCATAGCTGCGTGGGTGTGCCCATTACTTAGCAACTGTCAATGTAGCTAAAATAGCAAAAGGAGGATAAAAAGCAGTATATGTGCGAATGAAGCAGTACAGCAATATTGTAGTGGGCAGAGCGTTTGCCTCACAAGCAGTCAATACCTGTTCGAGTCCCCCTGCAGTACATTCCATTTCCATGTCAAATCACTGTTATGATCAATAAATTTAGTTGTATTGTCTAATAAATAACATATATGTGTGAACTGGAGTAGTAAGCTGTGTAATGAATGATAACCCCATACACTTGCCAAATTCACCACCTCCCTAAGAACCAGTCGACTATTACTGTCTAAAATATAGCAGTAGTAATGATAAATAAGCACGAGAAAGCAGATGCAAGTCTGTTTGCACGATGGTAAGCAGTGCTTACACAAAGCAAGCAATAGTGAGGCTAACCATGTGTAAGCGGATGTCACCGGAAGTTAGCAGTGCTTACCGTCACTCAAACCCGCCAACAACTGTGTAAAAGTGCTTCAACCACTCCATATCCAACAGGCCTCATTCTGGCCAGCAACAAATTAAACAGTCCCTGCGAGGCTCGAACCCAGGAGCCTGCACACCATAGCAAATGTGATTTACCACTAGGCCATTGTAGATACGCATAACCCTGACATTTCTACAAACATAGCATCCAGCTTTACCATTCAACATTACAGAACATGTAGCTAAATATGTAGATGTATGAATGTGTGTGTATATATATATATATATATATATATATATATATATATATATATATATATATATATATATATATATATATATATATATATATATATATATATATATATATATATATATATATATATATATATATATATATATATATATATATATATATATATATATACCTCTCACTCTCTGTATTACATATGTATACATATATAGACATGCACACACACACATATATATATCTATATATATATATATATATAAATGTCCACATATAGATATATACATATGCAGACATCCATACATCTCTATGTCGTTAGATATATGTGCAGCTATATATATATATATATATATATATATATATATGTGTGTATACACAGATATATATCTATGATATGATACAGAACATAAGAATGACATATATGACCACAGGTACCACCAGTGGGGGTGAGGGGGCTCAATCAACATATGTGTTACATGTACCAATACCCCCTCCACAGCGTAACAGGTGAAACATACAAACAAACACACAAAGTAAACAAACCACTGCTTCCCAAACCAAAGGCAGGATACTACCAGTGGGAGAAACATTGTGGACCCCCTAAGTCTAATCTAGAAACAAAGACAGGAACATCTCTTGCAGGACAATCCAAAAATGATAGCATATTCAGAATCCCGTCATTATACTGATTCGTCAAGGTGGGGCACGTATGTTCTTGGACTACAAGGTTGGGAAATCCTGATGATCCATGGGTGGAGACAACATATGTGATGGGTCCCAAGAAGTGGAGAGTGGGCAGTGTGTAGTGGTGTGGTTCGACCTGACCTGCACCCAGAGAAAGGATGATTGCTGCAGAGGAGGAGCAGGGGGGGATGATGGGTATGAAATTATTGGTCAAGGCGTGCAGGTTTTGGATGGGGCAGTTCTAATTGGACCGCCTCGTGGATGTAAGCAATAGTGTGAATTGGGCAGAGCATTCACCTAACGAGCAGGCATTCCCGGTCCGAGTCCCACTGCAGCACAGTCTATTTTAGATGGCAAAGCACATTATAACCAATTGTGTTGTTGCAAAACCCACTAAATAACACCAATTATACCATGACCCCCCCAAAACGTGCACGCTGATTGGCCATCATGCCCGTTGTAAATCGAGTTATACTAATGGAAAAAGGTCCGGTCGCCCGGACTTTTTTCCATTAGTATAACTCATTTTTTTAAAACAGTGTCTCGCTATGTTAAATGGGTTTAACATAGCGAGACAGCTTTAAAATAAGCAACGGAGATCTCCGTTGCTTATTTTAAAGCTGTCTCGCTATGTTAAACCCATTTAACATAGCGAACAGTGTTTTAAAAAACAACGGAGAAAGGCAAGATCTCCATTGCTTTTTAGTGTTTAGCTATGTTAAATGAGTTTAACATAGCGAGACAGTTAAAATAAACGGAGATGTCCGTTGCTTATTTTAAAACTATCTCGCTATGTTAAACTCATTTAACATAGCAAACACTAAAAAGCAACGGAGATCTTGCTTTCTGTTTTTGCTCAACTCTGATGTACTGCGCGCCGCAGTACATCAGAACTGCCGCGGATGCCAGACATCTGCGGAAGGGCAGTAAACAGGCATTATACTATGCCATTATTTAAGAAAAGTAACAGTTTCTTTTCTTAAATAATGTCATGGTATAATAGCAATAACCCACTTCTGGGTGTGGGTAATGCTAATTACCACGGTTGGCTTTGTTTGGTCCCTGGCTTTGCCTCGGGACCAAACCACGCCAACCGTGGGTAAATTTAGCATTACCCACACCCAGGCGTGGGTTATTGCTATAATAACACATGGTTGCAGCTCCCTACTGTAGGCATGTAATTCAGTCTAATTGGCATCATAACTTATTATTGTTGTCTTCACCCCCACCCAGGGGTTTGAGTGTCCACATCTACCTCCAAATTAAGTGTATATATACAGCTGTTGCTGTAGAAGAAATGGCCAGCTATGGACCTTCCCTTCAGCCTTTCTTCACATCCCTGGCTATTTCCCCTACTGTCTTTCCCTCATTGTGCCCCTTTTTTCACCACTTATCTATCAACCCCTTTTTCTTTTCTTTTAAAGTTTAAAGTTAAAATTAGGTGACTCCCTCTTCCCCAACTATATTGGCAAAATCTGGAACTCCCTACCCACATCTATTACCTCAGCTGTCTCAAAGGACACATTTTAAAAAACTCTTGAAGGGACACCTCAAGCACTCTTGGATCTGCACATGCTCACCACCTGCCTAACCCCCCCCCACCTTACACTCTATACCCCTACATCAACTACTGAAACTAACACCTCTTTTCCCTGCCTCACATACATATCCCAACATCCTTCCAACCTTCCTTATTGCTCCCCTGCCAATTATTGCCACTACCTAATACACAGTTACAATTTCTCCCCCTCTACCTACCTACCTACCTACTTACCTATACTATTCTCTTCTACTCTACCACACAAGTATGGAATAACTAAATCTTAACCTGAATACCTGAGTGTATTCTATCCAGAACTGTTAAACTTGAATCTAACTTCACCTTAAAATGACCTTTGTCAGCCTTCATACCTGACATGTAAACTTGAACTAAGCATGAATAATACCTATATGTTAACTTAAACTAAGCATGAATAATATGTTACTTAGTTATGTTAAGTCTGTTACTCTCTATGAATGTGAACACCTCTGTATTACTTGTAATGATTAGATGATTATTAAAGGGGAGTTTTTCTCCACGGGCCTCAGCTGAAAATGGACAAGCATCCAGTTGAATTTTACCAGTCAACAAATGTAAAATAAATAAATAAATTAGTGGTGGAGTAAGCACTTTGAAGCAGCAATAAGCTGGTCTAAGCCTGTTTGCACAGTGGTAAGCAATGCCTACACTGGTTAAGCAATGTAGAAGCTGTAACTGGAGGTTAGTATTGCTTACCCTCATGCAAAACAGCACAAACCTGCTTGCAGTTGTGTAAAAGTGCCTTAGTCACTCTGTATCCAACAGCTCTCGACCTGCACAGCAACAAAATAATCTGCACCACCAAGATGCAAACCCTGGACCCTGCACACTATATTCAAAGTGATTTACCACTAAGCCATGGCAGATACAAGTACAGCAGAAAGTCAAACCTGGGATGACAGTTCTGCGGAACTGGGAGATGAGGCTGGGCAGATGTGTGAGCAATTGCTGCTCCTCACACCCCTGGCAGGATGCTACCAGTGGGAGAAACAGTGTAGACCAGCTAAGTCTCATCTTTACACAAAAACAGGTCCGTCCCTGGTGGGATGAACCAAACATTGTGTGTCAATCTGATGTTTATGCATGTCTCAGAAGATGAACAAGGCAAGGCTCGTATGTATGTGGACTAAATGGATGAAGATCCTGAAGAAGCTTGGGTCGAGACAGTATACTGGATGAGTACCGAGACATGGAGAGATGGCAATGTGTGGAGTTGTGGTATGGCTTGGCTAGGAACGGGAGAATGGATGGTTGCTATGTACATGAACCATGGGTATGAATTTATGGAAGATATATGCAAATGAAGCAGCACAGCAATAGTGTAGTGGGTAGAACATCCACCTAATGAGCAGGCATTCCCACCTTGAGTCCCACTGCAGCACAGTCTATTTTACATGGCAAAGCACATTATAATCAATAGCTGTGTTGCAAAACCCACTAAATAACATATATTTATGAACTGGAGTACTGCAAGAAATGCACATGTGAAGTATCAGTGTCAGGATGAATAAGGCACAAGTAAGCAGGTTTAAGCACAAATAAGCAATAGTAAGCATATGTAAGCACTAGTAAGCAGGCTTAAGTCCGTTTGCAAGGTGGTAAGCAATGCCTACACTGGTTAAGCAAATCTGAAGCTACCACCCTGTAAGCAGATGTAACGGCAGGTTAGCAGTGCTTACCACCGTGCAAACCCGCTAACAACAGACTAAGTGTGCCTTAACCACTCTGTATCCAATGGCCCTTGTTCTGCCCAGCAACAAAATAAACAGCCTCTGCTAGGCTTGAACACAGAACCCCACACACCATGGCCAAAGTCATTTACCACTAAGCCATGTCAGATATACATAACCCTGATGTATTCAAAACATATTAACCAGCCCAGTCATTCAACAGTACAGACAGTGTATTCCAACATGTAAATGTATGTGTGAGTCAATACATTAATATCTAAACAGATACAACATATCAATATATATATATATATATATATATATATATATATATATATATATATATATATATATATATATATATATATATATATATATATATATATATATATAGCCACACATCTGTAGATAGCAATGGTAGACTGACAAATAGAAATATGTCCACGTGCATCGTTAATGGGGTTGAGATGCCCCAAACAATATATGTCACTACGAATAGGCATAACCCTCCACCACAGCCGAACGCGTCTGCCCTGCAATGCACTAAAGTGTTACAGATCCCATAAACAGGACCTGACATGACATTTGCACAACTGTATGATGTCAGGCTGGTATTGGTAATATATAATGCAGTACAGTGTGGCTCCCATAGGAAATGTAAAATATGGAAGCTATCAACATCCCCAGGATACATATACACAGACACATATATGCAGATACAGATATATATATATATATATATATATATATATATATATATATATATATATATATATACATGTGACTACACAGAAACACGCAGAGATATGTACAGTAAGATACATATGTAGAAGGTGCACACAATATGGAACAGCCACTATGCCTACAGTTCATACCTGAACAACTAACAACTGTATGGGCCACCCATATAATTACAATCATCGCCTCCAACATATACCCACAGAGAGGTCATAGGAAAAACACCACACACAGGTTTTCAGAAATGGAAAACCTTTATTTGTGTATTATTACAGTTCTATATGCCATGTCATATAGCTGTGCAGACACTGACATCCATATAAACAGAGTAATGCAACTGTGAAACAGTGATACTAATACAGCAGTCTGGAAAGGTTCACAACTGTCACTGTCCATGCCAATGCCTTCATACTGTACAATAGTAAAGACAGACTGGGCCACAGGATACCAAACAATCAACAGTATGTAATACAGGTGTATAGTTCAGCAGCTTCCATCTACACTCTGTACAAACTCACTAGGTGTTGAAGACTTCAGTTGACCAAATGGGATGTAACTGTTACATAACAAGGCATAACTGACACCATCACAAGCACAATGACAAACAGAACAGTCTTGTATGGTGGGAGGCATTAGGCCTGCATTAACCCAATATATGTGAGTAATGTAAATATAGGTGACGTATTCATTACTGTACATGTAGATACCTTAAGGCAGCTCACCCCTGATACCCCCACATTTTATAACAGCCTAGGTCAGTTAAGGTGCAACCCCCCCCAGACTCGATACTACAGGCCCATATACCATTGTTACATACACTGGCCTCAGGATTGCATAAGGGTGGACATGTATTGTTTTGGTGTAGCCCACACATATATGGCCCCAGCACCACTGTATGTGTGGGGGATACAACAGCAGTGGACTGATGGCAGCAATGGCAGTGTGATATACACACAGTCCACTACAGAACAACCCTTGACAGCAGGCCATATGTGCAAATCTTGGTATGTAGGTGAAGACAGAGGCTGGAACACAGGCCCATATGTGGGCAACTGTTACCATACACTAAGCAAGTTGCTGGTGTTACAGGATAGTCTGCAACATACCCTTAGCCATGGAATTGAGGTTAGAAACATAAATGGATTTAACCATGTAATGATAGCACTCAACACACACACTGCCAGTGACATATCTGATACAGGACCTGTGTGGTGGACAGTCAAAACATGATAGGCACACCTCTGGCCACCAACAGGATAGGCCCACAGTTGAGAGCTATGCAGACAGACTGCATTCCAAGCTAAACTAGTATGTACACACACCCTGTAACACCAGTACTATACAAAGCATAACACAACTCTACTCACACTCTGTCTGTAGTTCTGGAACCTCCTACAAATATGTAGCTGGCCTAAGTGTGCCAGTTCCCCTGGAAGAGTTACTGCAACTTGCTGTCTGTAACACTGATGCCCACACACAGGAAGGATGTCCATCACACAGGAAAGGTAAAGGGACCTTGCTCACATGATGTGGGGATTTATAGTAGCTGGTTGCCATGACAGTGGTAATTGGAAGTACTACACAGCAAGCTGCATGCAGTTAGCAAGTGCAGGACACTGACTGGTGCAGAGGCCACCTGAACAAGTGCATCTCCTACTAAAGCCAGGCTGCAATCTACCCCAAACAGCTCAATCCATTCACAGGAAAGAGAAAACAAGCAAGAAAAAAAAGGGAATAAAAAAATGCAAAGAACATTTATATCTGAAAATGCAGGCAGCTACGTAGCTGCCAGTCAGTAATACATACTTCCCACAACAGGTATGTGAAGTATATGTACATGTATTAGAATGTAGTACCTGGTCCATAGTACTGTAACAGATGATGTGGAATGCATTATATGTGCCAACAGGTGTTGTTGTGATGATGGTCAACTGAACAACTGCTATAGACAATAGTGTCTGTCCCTGTGGGTAGAGGGCCATAGCTGTTAACTGTGCAGGTCAGCACTGACAGACCAGATGTAAGCCATCATGGTGTGTGTTGTGTAATGGAAAATATGCATATGATGTGGCCAATAGCTGGTGGTGGAAGTAATGCCAGTATGATGGACATGTGGGAGCCATGGACCACCACTGGCAGGATACCTAGGTGAATCTGTAATGTAGCATGGCAGAATACCATAGGTGTGTAATAGAGTTACCTGCAAATAGGTCCAACATATACCCCAATAATGTCAGGCTGTGTCCATATGTGGCACCTGTCTGTGTTGTAGCAAGGCAGAACAGTACAGCTGTGTAGGGAGGTGTCGTGAGATTGTGGAGCTGATGTCTGAATGTACCCCACATATAGGTATGCATATGTGTACATATGTCACAGATTTAATATCTAATGATAAATGTATATCAGCATGTATGTCCAGAAATATACATACACCCATGTGTAGACTATATATGTGCACATATATATGAAGTCACATATATCTACATCTGTACAAACACACACAAACAGATATGTATGGAAATACATGTCCCCTATATCACTACTACAGTGATGTGTGCTACGTGTGAGGCAGCAGCACACATAGCAATACACACAGATATCTACAGCTGGCAGTATGTGCACCATGGATGGGTATGTCACATGTTAGTCATGTCCTCGCACCACAATGCCCCCACCTGTGAAGTATGCAATGGGAATATGGAGACATATGGCAGATACACACATGGAGGTGGTCAGGATCGGTAGATATAGAGGACAGTCTACAAGGGTGGTATATGAAACATGTGGGTAAACACCATGGATGGTGTGTGTGTTCTGTGATGTGGGTGCCCCATGGTCCCCAATATGGGCACAATGGGAACAAGACTCCCACCAACTGCCACTCATAACAGCAGTCCATGTCCTGAAGGTGCCAGGTCTGGTGGCTGAGCAGGAGGAGCATGTTGGCCGTGTGAATGTGTACTGGGTGCCTCAGACTGATGTAGCACATCCCTCTTGTGTCTGTGGAGCCTGGTATGGAACAGACCCTAGACCTGAGCTCAGGGGACAGGAACATGTTGGTGTGTGCCCTGAGGAGGGGTGGGCCAACATCCCCTGGGTTCCAGGTTGGCACAAACATGTGATCTGGCCAGGCATCCTGGTCAGATGTGTGTGGAGAGATGGATCAGCTGGCCAATAGGTTCATAGGTTCATAGGTAGGTACTGGGCTATCTGCCCGAAGGCATATATTAGCCCAGCCATGTTGTGCGGTATTCACCGCCCCTTTGGTTAGTTCCCTAGGCCCTTGATCTAGCAGCTAGTACCCTTGGCCCCTATCTAGTAGAGCTGTTGATATGATCCCTGGTGTGAACTTTCTGTTACCCATCCATTCGTCAAGGCTCCTCTTGAAGTGTGATAGTGAGGGGCTCTGTCTTATGTAGAGCAGGACCTTGTTCCATAGCAAGGGAAGTCTTTGCAAAGGGAATCTATCCCCCCAGCATGTTCTATTCATTGTTGTGCTGAGGTTTATATCCCTAGAGCGTGTAGCTCGAGTGGATTTGGTTTTGGTAAGATGGAGCATATTCAACAGTTCTGGGTTGGACATGGCTCTGTATGTTAGACAGAGATCGCCTCTGAGAAGGCGGTATGCAACAGAGAAAAGCCTTAGTTTTTTCAATCGTGCTTTATAGGGCAACTGTTTGAGGCCAGTGATCCTCTTAGTGAGGTACCTCTGTGGTCTCTCCAGCTGCTGGAGATGCCTGGCCAGGTACATTCCAATTGGTGCATTGTACTCAATAATAAGTCTGATGAGGGAAAAGTAGAGGGGCACCACTACATCCTTAGATCTTGATGCGAACTCTTTCGTGATCAGATGGGTCACATAGAAGGATTTTCTAACCACCTTGGTAACATGGTTATCAAAGGAAAGCTGACTATCTACTTATATCCCTTATTACTTCATCAGATTTCAGGGGGTTACCTCCTATGTGGTAGTTTGCGGGTACTCTATTTTTTCCAAAGGGGATTACTACGCATTTTTTAGCATTTAGCTTGAGACCATGACTTTGACACCATGCATCAGTCTCATTAAGGCCCTTCTGGAGGACATCCATGTCGGCCGGACTCTATTATAGCACCCAGTTTGCAGTCGTCCACAAACTTGGTCAGCCACAGCCCTTCAGTGCTTGCCTGTACTTCTGAGATTATATACCAAATGGGAGAGGCCCCAGGACAGAGCCCTGAGGCACAATGCTCATTACTGGTTTGGATTTGGACATAGATGCTGCTACTCTTACTTTGTGGGATCTGTCTGAGAGCCAGTTTGTGATCCATCTTGTGACGTAAGGGTTTATGCCCAGGTTGGTGAGTTTATCAATAATACCCAAATGGGGAATGGTGTCAAATGCTTTAGCAAGGTCAAGGTAAGCCGTATGTACCTCCTTTCCCTATTTATAGCCTGAGTAACTGTCTAAAAGAAGTCCACCAGGTTCAGGAGTCATGATCTGCCCTTGACGAAGCCGAACTGTGTGGGGTCAAGTGTTTGGAGGTTCCCAATCTCTCCATTTATGAGTTCCATAATGATTTGTGCCATTGCCTTACAGATCAGACTGGTCAGGCTTATTGGTTGGTAGTTCCCAGGGTCGGTTGTGGGCCCACCCTTGTGCAGCGAAACCACCGTTGCTGTGCGCCATTCTATGGGCACATATCCTGTCGAGAGGCTAAGACTGTCAGATGCGGGGTTAATTCATTTTGGAGCTTGCGTATGACACAGCCCGGGACACAATCTGGTCCCAGGGAGGCAGTGTTTTTAGCTTTAGAAAGAGCCTTATTAACCAACATATCAGTAATAATTGGAGTTACACAATCCCCTGGAATAGTAATAGGCCCTGCAGGTGGTGGTGGTGAGAGGGATTTGCACTGAACCTGTCAGCCAAGATGTTGGCAATGTCAGTGGGGTCAGTGTATTTTGTTCCATTTTGTACTAGCTCAGAATAGACCTGAGCATTGCCATTTAGGTTTTTGATGTAACCATAGAAGGCCTTATGGTTATCCTTGGCATCCTTGGCAACTTTCTTTTCGAAATTGGCTTTAGTTGATTTGATGAGGGCCCTCAATTTCTTACTAATGCTGATCAGGGATGATTTTTCTACTTGAGATTTGGCCTTTTTTTGTATAAGTCTCCTCCTTTTATTGTTTACTTTGCTTATGGCCAGGGTCCACCAGACTGGTTTCTTCTTGCTTGAGGAAGGAGTCTTCATTTTATTTGGAATACAATGGTCCATGCAATCCTGAAGATGTATATAAAGTGTCTTGGTGTAGGATTCTGCATCCTGGATATCATTATCCTTCTGCAAGGGAATAGTGAAGCTTTCCACTTCTGATGCAAGTAGTTTGAAGTTTGCTTTGGAAAGGTTTTTTTATGATGGTTTCTTTGACTGGGGGAGGTGGAGGGGTGAGGATGTCCAGGGTTATCAGTTTGTGGTCTGATCTGACCAGAGAGGGAGTGATAACAGGTGTGGTACAATGGGTGCCCATATTTGTGATGACTAAATTCAATATGTTGTCCCCTTTAGTGGGAGAACATACCAGTTTTTCAAGGGCATTTGAATTTATAAATTATATGAACCGCTAGGCATAGGAGTTAGAACTTTAGTAGCTCACCCAGTTTATCCCAGGGTAGTTGAAATCACCCAAAGTTATGATGTTTTGTAGGACTTTTATATTTTCCAATGCCTCAAGGAATGCTGAGTGAGCATCTTGGGACATGGTGGGTGATCTATAACAGGCTACAACTTAAAATGTGATTTTTGCCTGTTTACCAGTTACGCATGGATGATCTCTGGGGCATCATGCTGCACGACTAACCTGGAGATGTGAGTATCCTTGATGAATATGGATACACCTCTGCCCTTTGTACTGCAATCCGGTAACTGAGGCCGGAAGGTATGATATGAATTGTAACCTGGTAGTGCTGGGGTGCTCACTGGATCCTTGAACCAGGTTTCCGTCACTGCACAACAATCGATTTTTTCCATACTGAGGAGTGCCTCGAGGGCGTGCGTTTTGAGGTTGAGAGTTCTGGCATTGAGTAGCATTACCCTTAGTTTTTGGTTACCTGTGCTGGTTACGGTGGTTGGTTTGTCCTTTGAGCCTTGCCTAAAAAAGGCACTATAGGGACAGCAAGAGCCTTGGCCAGTATTTGAAAGCCTAGGGGTGACAAGTGCAAACCATCTCTGGTGAAACAGTGAGGCTTGTCTATCAAGTCATCCCAGGCAGACAGACACTAGATCCCCTTAGAATGACACCAGAAGCTTAGCCAATTGTTGAAATTGATAATTTTGTCTTTGTATTGTGGTATCATTCTAGGTGAAGGTAGTATGCTACTCAAGGTCAGGGTCATACCAGCTTGGGCTACATGATCAAAGAGCTCCTCAATGTCTCTTTTCATGTAATTCCAATGGAACATACACATATTATTGTGTCATTGTCATAGTACATATGTTGGTAGTAATAGTCTACACAATCCCGGTACATGTCGAACAGCATGCATAGAACCCCCCTATAACACAGACTGTCAGATGTGCAGCCATCTCAGAGCAGCCATACCACTGGCATGTATGCATCCATAGTGGCCCTGACAATGGCATGCAAGTGAATAGTCTGTAAAGGCCAGCAATGTTAGTGTCCACACAGGGGACATGGCTACAATCACATAGCAGAAGTTGTGATACACTACGCAATCTGACCAAACGGTAGTTAAGCTGTAGCCATACCTAATGAGTTGTGTGTATAATCTGTTGAAGCTGATATGGTGGGGGGGGAGTGACAGAGATGTGTATTATGAACTGTGGTAACCTTGCCATATGAGTCACTCAGGCTTGTTCCCATCCTCATGTTTTTCAGGCAAGATGGCACACATCAGGCTGCCAGCATATTCTGCAGAGGAGAATGATGTCATCATAAAGCACTTGGTTCTGCAATACTAGGTCCTGTTTGACAGGACAGCACAAGAACAGCAGGAGACCGCCCTGTGGAATGATCTCGTCCACAGGGTCAATGATCTCGGCCTGCATAACTGCAGTTATGAGCAGGTCTGGCATCATTGCAGCGACCTGCTTTGCAATGCCCAACGGTGTGCTGCCGCAGTCTGGGGAGATCACCTTGCCACGGGGGGCATGCCATCCATCCCACCCTGACACATGTGGAAGAGCTCCTGGCCAGCCTTGTGGCATCTGCCCATCTGGAACACCATCAGCCACTGGACCCTTCGTGGAGGTGGGTGTCACCCACACAACAGCTTAGGAGCATGCAGGTAAGGACACAGGGCACATCAGTAGACCACTGTTGTGTAAATATCCACAGTGGTACAGGTAGATCATGCATATCAGATATATTGTGTTGCTGCATTGTATTGATAAACAGATGTCCAGATGTGGTAGTATTGTGTGAATTTATTGTTGATGTATGGTAGTACTGCACCCAGCCTGTAGCAGTGCCACAGGTGTCACTTCTGATATTGCATCTCTCACCCAATCATGTAAGTCCCTTCAGGGTGACAGCAAGGCCACAGCCTGAAGCTGCTGAGTATGTCTTATGTAGATGCATGCCAACACACCAGACATGTAATGTTGATGTTATATTCCATGGACACATCTAACACACCTACCCTGAATGCATGCTGTACATGTGCATGTATTGTTGCTGTGAAATGCATGGTCTCACAGAGGTGAACATGATGGGGTATTGATAGGGTATGTCATACATCTGCATGACAAATAACATCCTGTCATTATGGAATGTGTCCACAGGGGGTGACATACTGTAGGTAGACATGGCCTACAGTAGCGACATGTTCTGGACAACACCCAAATACAGTGCAACACCAGTGTACATACCTGTAGGGCAATGCCAGCTGCTGCTGAGATACACTATGGCATACGGCATTACAGTAGTCCATATTATCAGCTGGGTCTAAGCTGAAACATGTGCTGTGCAGTGTATGGGACACTGCAAGCTGACACATATGTGTAGGGCTTACCTGTCATGCATCTGCATAAATGCTGATGGGGGGGGGCTCAGCATTAATTACCAGTGCACTGAAGCAGGTATCCTAAGCATGGCAGGAATGCCTCTATCTGCATATAGTCAGGTCCAGGACCTGTGGCAGCTGTAATCCTACCCACACTGCAATAGTGATGGCATTGTGTGAACACCATGGGATGTGCACATGAATAGACCTTGCAATCATGCAGAATAGGGGGAAATGTGTAGGATAGGCTGAACATACACTGGCAATTGCAGAAGGCCCACACTGGTATATCCCTGCCATGAGCAGTGACTGCTGTAGTACACACAACTAGAGGTGTTATAAACTGTCATGATAAGGGTGTGCACACATATCCCCACATGGTGTGTATGCATTGCGGTTAACAGCTGCACACCTAACACAATCTGTAGACACTGCATGTGAAAATACAGGACATAAGTTACATACTGGGTGTGTGTACAGCTACAATCTGCAGTGATGTGGTCCCATGTCTTATCACGGATGTGTGTGCAAAAGCAATAAAGGTGTGTACACCCCCCATAACCACAGTATGCTCTGATGGTTGTCAGTGTAAGCATTTCTGCAGTGGCCATACATGGTCTGTTGATTTTGACAGCTGTAAATCAGGCATCTGGGATCCACCAATGACAACAGTCCACATATCATCCCAGGTATGTGTTGCTGAAACACATAGGGGCTCTGAGAGGTACAGCAGGCATAACTGACATGGTACTACACATTCTACATTGGGCTGGACACCTGTGATTTGTGGTGCACAGTACATGGCAGGGTGCAGAACAGGTGCACAGCAATAATGTGTACATGGGTGCAGAGGTATCCAGGGGAAGGGGCATCACCTAGTCACAGCACATGCATCATACACATGTATACCGCTGCTAGCAAGATGTGACTATAGCTGAACTGCATGCTGTTCTGTACCATATGTTCTGCATGCTGACAGATGGGTAATTGGAGGACTGTGTGTACAATCATTGTGCAACCTCACCTGTATGTGTGTGTACATCCTGGTGGTTAGTTAGTTTGCCTGCAGGGTTGTTCTGTTGAAGTGGTGGGAGATATATGCATGTATGATGCGTGTGTGCATGTGTGTGTTTGTGACTGTGACCATGCATGCACATGTGTGATTGTGGGGTGCTCATATGGCTGTACCCCCCTTTGGGACCGTGCAGTACATGGACATGGAGTGCCACATTGCACACCAGGAATACCTGTCATGTACTCACAGGACAGCAAATAGTATAATATGGCCTGTAGCTTGGATCTGGCATCCAGAGGGAAGGTAGACCCCAGGTACACGTTTAATATTGCTGTCAGAGGAGAGTTCACCTACAGCCCACATGTGCAGCTCTACAGATGTATTGGGGAAGTAATAGTCAACACCAGGGAGTGTATCCACATATTACAGCTGACACATGATGGGCCAATGGAGCAGCATATCTGGCATGTACTGAGCATTACATACACATGACACACCAGTGGGAGCTATTATGGGTAGAACATAGTAGCCTATACATATAGGGGCCATGGACATCATTCCGGCAATACAGAGGGTGCATACCGAATGACAGCATTGAAGCAATGTTACTCTACTACACACAGGTCAGGCAGGTAATGTAACAAAAGGCCTTGTGTTGTGGCCGCTTGTGTGAGCATTTAGAAGACTGTGATGTTAATGAGGGGTAGCAATGTGCGTATGTTAACAAGTGTGATGCAGGATGGGGTAACACGGACAGGTAGGTAGTACGGAGATCTGTGTGTGTGTGTGTGTGTGTGTGTGTGTGTGTGTGTGTGTGTGTGTGTGTGTGTGTGTGTGTGTGTGTGTGTGTGTGTGTGCGTGTGTGCGTGTGTGCGTGTGTGCGTGTGTGTGTACTGTTAAGCAATGCTGTACAGGTTTTAAAGTGTGGTTGTTTTCCCCCACAGGTGGCGAGGTGAGTCAGGGTCACTCCTGCACCCAATCTGATGTAGGTGTCCATACAGACACAGATAATGATGATGATAATGGTGAGGCACAGGTGGGGTTGTCAGGAGCCGACACTGTACCAACATTTGACATCCCCCTTTTAGCCACCCCACCCCTGCACACAGTTACAGTGCCTATACACACCCCAGCACCAGTGGCCATAGTAGAGGGACAGCTGGCATTCAGTGGCAGTGGACGGGAAAGTGTGGTAACCATGCCTACTGTGTCCAGTCATAGCAGGCATAGCCAGATGTCCAACAGGCTGCCACATAGGCGGATGTCCCAGTATACTCATGGTAGGCCCGCTGGACATCATGCCCCTGCCATAGGCAACATAGCTACAACCAGTAGAAGCATGTTCCAGGCTGTAATGGTGATGCAGGCATGTATTGAGCATTGCACCAGACAGGGCCTTAGGCTGCAGATGGCTGCACTTGCAACTGCAGGTGACAACCTCCGTGAAGTGGTAGTTGCCATCCATACTTCTAACGAGCAAGTGGATAGACAGCATGATGAGATGATGGCCCTCATCAGCCGTGGTATACCCATGCTTTGACATGTGATGGGGATGTGGCTACACCCACATGGATGTGGCCCAGCAACACCAGCAGCTGGCACTCAACATGGGCATGCTAGGACACCAAAGGACTCCCGTAGTGACAGTAGCAGCCCCGACAGTGTGGGGAGTGTGCTGTCCACACCACACCACAGCAGGCCATGTGCACATGGTCCTGGCCAGTCCCAGGAGGGATGTGGTACCGATGGACAAATGTCATCAGCATGTGAGAGTAGCACTTCAATGTCTGCACCTGCATGTGCCGGTGTAACCCCTGTCAAGCACAGTCCATGTGTCCATGACCAGAGACAGTGAACTCCACACCCTGCCAGATATTGTCTGCAGCTGTCCGGAAACACCTGTGTAGGGCAGCCACAAGGCAGAACTGTGTGCATGCATACCCACACACTATGCAAACACACCTAGGGCAACCTCATACCTACACACACCACATCACCTCAGCCAGCTCCCCAGAGTACACCCCTCATCCACACACATGGTGTCAAATGTATGGCCCACCCTCAGACTCTGGCAGACTAAAACCACACCCTCTGCATATGATGATACCTGTGCCCCATCCCTGTCATCCATACCATTGATGCAGGGACAGGCTGATATGGTACTGAATCACACGGTGACTGTACCCCAGTGTACCACAGTCCTGCAGTGTAACATGTTGTAGGGTGTAGAATGTGAGGCATATTTGGTAGGTAGTGTAGCCATCTGGCAATGATGCCATCTAGCTTTTAGCAACATGGTTGTGGTCTCTAAACTGATATGCAATTGTACTGTAGGTGTACATGTGTCAGCACGAGGATGGTCTGCAGTCATATTGCACAATGGGGTATGTCACTGTGCTGACACCATGGCAGTGACATATCTGGGGTACAGTTGAACACATTTCACAGGTTACTATAACGGGTATTGCCTGCGCCATATGGACAGGTGGCCTGCTGAGGCATGTATACCCTGCAACCTGATGTAGACCCATCCACATGCATGCACACTGTTACTTGCCAACACTGGGACTAGACCCCTACCTAGCAATGTCGTGATACTGATGTGTGTGGCCTACATTGCACAAACACTGCTTTAGCCACTCTGTATCCAACAGACTTTGTTCTGCTCAGCAACAAAATGAGCAGCCCTTGCAGATCATGCAATCAGGGCCCTTTACACTGAAGTCACAACACATGACCACTATGCCATGGACCACTGTGGAGACAGCTGTTGTTTTACCAATATAGCTGTCATTTCCCAAAAAGAGTGGTATTGAGCACTTGCCTTTACATCCTACATTGTGTAGTCCTTGTCATTACTATGACTGTTGCATCACATATGTTGTTTTATTATAATGTACACATAGCAGATACATACGGTGGGATACGTGTGGGAGGGTATAAACAACTGTGATGTTTACTCATGATAGGTATATGGTTGTATACATATATGTGTATAGATGTCTACATGTACATACACAGGTATACACATACATATGTCTGTATACACATATGTATAGTGCTACATATATATGGCCATGTGTACACCTCTTTGTATATACATATGCATACATACGTGTACCTATATGTATCTATACATATGTGAATATATAGGTATATGTATATGCACATATAGATATATGTGTATATAGCTATATATGTATGCACATCCTATGTGTACAGATATGCCTAATGATGTTTATATATATATATATATATATATATATATATATATATATATATATATATATATATAACTATATGTGCATACATATCTATACCGATATACCTACTACTGTCAGTATATCCGTAGATATCCATACGTAAATCTTCATATGTATCACTATCTGTATATGTATAGACATATATTGCTCTGTATATTTATATATCTGGGTGTGTATATGCATATCTATGTACATATACATACCCATCTATATATGTCGATATGTATATGTGTAATCATATATATATATATATATATATATATATATATATATATATATATATATATATATATATATATGGATGATTATATGTACAGATATTCTCACCATATGTCCTGGACTCCTGAACACGGGAGTGTAGACCTACCCCAGCCCCTATAGTCCCAACATTGTAGTGCAAGTGGATGTCAGGTATGTATAGCAGGTATATTGGTAGACTATTGCTACTGTAATCGGGATTGTTTTCCCAGACATTGTGTGTGTGAGAGGTCACATCTGCTTTCCATATGTGTGCCATTGGCTACTGACAGACATCTTAAGGACATTCTAGTAAAGTACCACTGTTAGCAACTAATGCCCCAGTGGATTACAGCACAGATATTGGCACAATATATGTGGACATTTTGAAACACATTTTACAGTCCAGAGGTATACGCAGATCCCCTTAGTGCTAAGCATGTTTACCATGCATGATGATATGGATGTTAGCCATGTAGATGGGTATAGCACATAATGACTGGTATACCTATGCCACCATAGGTTATGCATTAACACACCCCTGTCTGGCCTGACACATAATAACCACTGTTACAGTGGTGCCATGGCCACATACTACCCACTAGATATTAACATACATCTGTACAGCATCCCACTGCTCTGTCTGACATACATGACTGTTAAGGAAGACATGGCAGCAGTACATCCAGCAAGTATCTCCACATTACATCTCACTGGATAACTACACTAAGCTGCTAGACATGTAACAATGCACTGTGCAAGCTACAGGCAGGCTGGCTCAACACTGGCCAACATCTCCTATGGGGGAATGCACATGTACCTGCATATATAGCAGTCTGCAGGCATGTCACAGCACAGGGTAAGATGCACCTGTGTGAAGGTGCATAACCACATCCAATGTGAACACGGCCACAACCACATATGGTAAGCTAGCATAAAAGTACAGTATATGGACTATCTGTTCAACACCATCCTCATATGTGCCACTCACAGACTAACCCTACATATACTGGGCTGCCTGTCTGTGGTATGGGATATGTGTGTATATGGCCCTACAAACATGTAAGCCACTATGGTGACATACAGTGGAGCAGCATGTAACATCAGCTAGGACGGGACCTATAACAATGAAATCTACCATAGTTTGTACACAGGCTAAATAACATGTTAACAATACACACACTGTCAACATTCACCATAGCTACACAGACCTCAGCACTGTACAAATGACCACGGCATGTCCTGGTAATGTTATCAAATATTGCCCATACTGTACATAACTTGTGTAGCAGTCTGATACCTCACTGGGATGCTATCAGATATGATGACACTAATGATGGTGTACAGCACATATGCACCTCTTAATGCTCAACATATGTACAAAGTTTGACAGAGTTGTGGCTGGAAGCACATACACAGGGCCAATATTGACATGTTGCTTTGATAACCTCCTACATGTACTGTCATAACAGAGTTTGTTGCAACATATGTCCTATGAGGGATATGAAGTCAGTAACTGTTATGGCTTTCACCATCTATAGACTGCAATCCTCACACTACCTTCTGCAGTTCACAGATATGTGCTCTGTGGGTAACACATGACACCAAGGGCACAACACACTGCCTAGTCTGCAGTCGACCCTGGATTCCTCCTTAACATAGAACTGACATGGGAGGTATTACAACATGTAGGCCAGCCATATCCACACACACACACACACACACACACACACACACACACACACACACACACACACACACACACACACACACACACACACACACACACACACACACACACACACACACACACACACACACACACACACACAGTTAAACCAACATTACTCCACATGCAGTATAGCAGCACTTACAGTCTGTTGTCAGGTCAGGCACATCCCCCTCCTGTGTGTTGCCCTGTTTCCACAGTGTATGTTGTTAGAGGTAAATCCCAACTCCATCTGAGATGCCGTTCACCAAACAACAGATCTAGTTCCTGCAAACCGTGGATGTAAAGGCCCAACACCAACATGATGTTCCTAGATATTGGAGTGTGTTTCCATGCAGTTGGCTATGGGAATGTTACCACAGCTGTTCCATATGCACTCAGCTAGAGGAGGACTGCAATTGGTGCAGAGGCCATCAGCTGATCATGACCATCACTTAAAAAACACAAGCTGCTGCCTAGCAAAGCAGATGTACATCCCACACCCACCAGAGAGGGTGTGAGAGGGACAGACAGAGACAAGTATTTCAGGGAAGGTGTGGGTGAGTAAAACCTAAGCATGTTTGTGTCAAACACCTACCAGTACAGGGTTTCAAACACCTGACTGACTATGCATAGCCATCACATGTGTATGCAGTTATTGCATGTGCCACATACCTTACATGTTGGTGAGCTGTCCAGACGTATATGTGCTGGTGAGTGACATCTGCAACACTGTTGCAATACAGTAGGTGTAGCACATGAGCCTGTCCACATGAACAGGTGTTAGCATTGACACAGCTACACTCTCTAAGGGACTCATACACATTGCCACACTTGGCAGGTTAACGAATACACTTCCTAACCAGTTAATTTGCCACAATACAGTAATGCATAGGTATCAATTGGCCCACAGGGGTAACCTGGGGTTCTATGGTCAAAGGGTATGTGACGATGTCTGACATTGGAGAGCATGCCTTATTATGCCAATGGGGGTGGTATTGGGTGTGAATGTGGTCGGAAGCATCATACACCACACACACAGACACACGGTGCTAGTACCAGTGTGCATGTGTGCATTGCTTCACGGGTGTGTAGTGGTTGATGGTGCATGATGGCTGTACAAGGCTAGGTGAGGAGTATACCTTGGCATCAGACCACATGAGAATGGTCTGCATTATGGATAAGGGTTGTAGTGTCTGGAATGACCCACACAGGTGGGTATAGTATTCACCATCGAGTCATCTGAGTTACTATTGTGCATGGCCATGACTATACAATGCTTGCCATGTATGTGTTCTATACACCATGACATGGGTGGTGTTTGAGATGTGCACATGTCCCATATTCATGTACAGTGGCGTGTGGAAGTGTACCTGGTTTGTCTGGCCCATGTTATGTACACAGAATGTTATCAGATGTGACATCCCGCCCTCATGTGGCGGGGCCAGGTAATGGACAGCAGGTTGACCCTGCACCTACATTGATAGCATGCTACAGGTATTCCCTGGTGTCAGTGGCATCTGTCCATTCAGGGCATGTGTGTAAGGCATGGTATGTCCTTTGTGGATCACATTTGATAGAACCACAGTTGTTGAAGGTGTCCAGTGGAAAACATTGAAGGCGCACTGTCTGCAATTATGTGCCTATCGTACTGATAGACAGGGTGCCATACCTTCTGTAGTCCACTGCATTTACATCATAGTTACTATCAGTTGCCAATATGCAGTGTACTACACACATATTGTCTGTTGCCTCAGCATGTGTGTGTGTATGAGACATGGGTTGAGAGTATGCTCTGGGTAATACTAGGGTTGCAAACTGTGATTGCCTGGCCTTGATGTCACATGTATGGATATGGATATGCACCCCAGCCTCTCAGCAATTTCACAGCTGTTATCCCTGTACAGTGGACATTGTGATATGTACTAGGGCCACCATATAATAAATTTGCAAAACCCGCTTCACATTGGGCCCAGGTGTCACACACACACACACACACACACACACACACACACACACACACACACACACACACACACACACACACACACACACCTGTCATGTCCAGGAGTAGAACTCCTACTTAACTAGTTTATTACAATACAGCACTACACAGTTATGGTACACACCACAGTGATTACTGCAGTACTCCTTCTGCAAAGGTGTATATCACATTGGCTGACATCAGCAGGATTGCCAAAGTTGTGCATTTGACATGTACTGAGTGTGACTAGCCTAAAATGCATTGCTCCCTACACAGACAGTGGAACATACACAAAACATCCACAACTGACATGTGTGTGTATAGAACCCCTAACAGACATCCATAACACACCACAGCATGGAGTTGTTATAGGACTCACCATGGAAATTACTGGAGGACTCCTTCCCCAAAGGTGTATAAATCACTGGCTGAAATCAGCGGGTTGCCAAAGTATGGCATTTGACATGTACTGAGTGTGACTAGCCTCTAATGCATAGCTCCCTACACATGCATTTAAACACACACAAGATATCCAGAACTGCCATGGGTGGGTATAGAACTCTGGCAAAGTTCTGAATCATGCTACAGCAGTATGCAGTTACAGCACATGCTACAGAGATTACTGGGTTACAGCCTTCCCAGAGGTGTATTACTGGATGGATGACATCAGCAGCCTTGCAAAGGTTGAGCATTTGCATTGTAGGGAGTGTGACTAGCTTAAAAAGCATTGCTCACTATATAGACACACACACACACACACACACACACACACACACACACACACACACACACACACACACACTTGCCATGTCTGGGAATAGAACTCCTACCTAACTAGTTTATCACACTATAGCAATGCACAGTTACAGGATGCGCTACGGAGATTACTGGGGTACAGCTTCCCAGAGGTGTTTTGCTATGTGGATGACATCAGCAACCTTGCAAAGGTTGAGCATTTGAATTGTAGGGAGTGTGACTAGCCTAAAAATCATTGCTCTCTACACAGACAGAAAAACACACACACAAACACAGTTGCCATGTCTGAGAATAGTACTCCTACCTAATGAGTTTATCACACTACAGCGGTACGCAGTTACAGGACACAATACAGAGATTACTGGGCTACAGCTTCCCAGAGGTGTAGGTGGATGACATCAGCAGCCTTGCAAAGGTTGAGCATTTGAATTGCAGGCAGTATGACTAGCCTATAAAGCATTGCTCTCTACACAGACAGACAGACACATACACAAACACACAGTTTCCATGTCTAGGAATAGAACTCCTACCTAAGTAATTTATCACACTATAGCAGTGTGCAGTTACAGGACGCGATATAGAGATTACTGGGCTACAGCTTCCCAGAGGTGCATTACTAGGTGGATGACATCAGCAGCCTTGTAAAGGTTGAACATTTGAATTGTTGGGAGTGACTACCCTTACAAGCATTGCTCTTTACACAGACAGACATGCACACAGACACATACAGTTGCCAAGTCTGGATTCAAACCCCTACCTAACTAGCTTATCACACTATAGCAGTATCCAGTTATGGGATGCTCCATGGAGATTACTAGGCTACAACTCTCCCAAAAGTATATTTCACATTGAATGACCTCAGTAGGGCTATGGGGAGGGCAGTGTGCATGCATGGGCCATTACCCATTCATGTAGAGGTTGACATGCCACATGCAGGCACACACAGGGTCATATTTCACAGGTATGTGTATACAGTTGCTAGAGGACTACTTCCTTGTACAGTCATGTTGCACAGCTGGCACGTGCACCACATGGTCTGTAATGCTGACAGATACTGGTGGCTAGTATCTGCAGTGAGTGACATCTGCACCTCTTGTGTTTGGGGCCCTTTGGCTGTGTGCTGGGTGGGACAGGCCTGGATGACTCCTTGTCACAGTCACCCTCTGCCACACATCTATGTCCGTCTACCTTTGGCTTATTATAGTATGTTGTCCTTACATATATGTCTGTATTCCTATCCACTGTGTGTGCAAGGCATGAGTGGTGCATACTGACAAGTGTCTAAACTAACAACTGCAACTGCCATATATGTCTGGTCCACTGGTGTTTGCAAACATGGCTTTCGTGTGTTTGTGTGTGTGAGCATGCCCAGTATGTCCTTTCAGTGTGTTGTTGACTTACATTGCCTTCATTTCTCTAAGTGTATGAGCATGCCTAGTATGGCCATCTGTATTGCATGTGTGGGTCAAGTCCAGGTAGTTTGCACTACAGTGCTTACCTTTGTGTTGTACACCAACAGCTAGCATGCTGTCTCTGCAGGGTATCCATTGATCATTTGGCATTGATTGTTACTACATTTCTGCATAGTGGGGAGCACACCTGACTATTTCTACATTTCTCCACAGGATGGGGGGGGGCACACCTGACTGTTACTATATGTCTGCATAGGATAGAGGGCACACCTGACATTTGTACACATTTGCTAGGACTGTACTGCTATGTCGGGTACTCCATTTCAGTCTGTAGTCTTACCTATTGTGCTGGCTAGAGTCATACCAGTATACTGCAGATCGTGGCTTTGGTTGCCCGACATATTATTGTCTGACTTCCTATCCTTTAGAACTAACATCCCACTGCCTTCCCTGCTGTGGTCTGTCTGTGTAGGCCTGGGGGGGGTAACCATAGCCATCATTCTGGGGCCATGGCACAGGCTCTGTTTGAGTTTGTCTAAACCTGTACTGCTGGCTGAGACTGTTGTTGGATATGTGAACTGTCCTGACTGGCATGTGTGGGTCATATGGACACACATGTCACTCAGCACATTTCCTGCAGTGGGTTTTGTCACCCTGTGTAGTACTGGCTATGATGGTAACTTCAGCATGTATTACAGATGTCGTGGCACCACTATGGGTGTCTACTGTCTGCTGCCATAATATTCAGCCATTCAATTCCCTTGCATGCTCACATCCATACCATAGCAACAGGTAACAAAACATTCTACTCCATTTGGCAATTGATAGGCTGATTGACTTACCTAACTTGCCTGACTTGCCTAACATATAAAGCTATGTCAAACCCAGAGCTTTTGGACATGCTACACCTAAATAAATCCCAATCTCTCCAAGCTACACGCTCTAGGGACTTAAACCTTGTCACCACAATAAACAGGACATGCTGGAGGGATAGATTCCTGTCCCAGAGACTTCCCATACTCTGGAACAGGCTACCCATCTATGTCAAGCAAAGCTCTTCATTAGCACTCTTCAAGAAAAATCTTGATGAGTGGATGGGAAATAGGAAATACACACTGGGGATCACTTCTGCATCTCTGCTCGACAGTGGCACAGGAAAATAACTTTCTTGGGTGGCGTAAGCCAGGGAACCTTGTTGGGCAGGCTTACATAGGCCCTCAGGCCAATAGCCTAGTACCTACCTATGGACATTGTGGGTGTGCCAGACTTGTGGATGATGCTGCTGGGCTGCCTATGTCTGATGCACATAGTACACTCCCTATACATGGTTGAGTATAGGTAGTGTCATGTTTGGCATCACTTTTACTGTATGTGCGAGTCAGAGAGAGGTGTCATTCCCTGGGTCCCTACTGTGTTAGTGCATGTGCTATGCATTGCCTCTTTGCCAAGGCAAAGGCATACTGGGCACACCTCCTTTTGCCTACTGGGGCAGGCTCAGGTTGTTCCTCCTCTGGGTCACTCTGTGCCTGTGCAGGCCTTGGCATTGTTGGGGGGCTGTGTGGCCCTGCCCCATGCTGTTCCTGCTGCAGCTGTTTCCACAGGATCATATTGTGTAGCATAGCACACACCATAACAATTTGGGTACATGTAGCTGGTGAATACTGCAAGGACCACCAGATGTGTCCAGACACCGGAACTGTGACTTAAGCATCCCAAACACATGCTCTATTATATGTCTGGCCTGTGCACGTGCCTCATTATGGCATTGTTGTTTAGGTGTGTGTGCGGTTCTGATGGGTGTCATCAGCCACGCCTCCAGTGTGTATCCAGCATCCCCCACTAGTTGACCATAGGGGATGTCCCCATTGGCAAATCTCTGGTACAGCTGCGTCAGATGCCATATGTGGGAATCATCATAGCTTCCAGGGCAGCCAGCACACACATTCATTATAATGCCCTGGGCATCACATATGACCTAGCAGTTGATGGAGGGGATGCCCCTGCAGTTGATGTAGGCCCTAGCCTGCTCACCGGATGGTGCTTTGAAGTGTATGTGCATGCAGTCCATAGCACTCACTACCCCAGGGTATTCTGCTATTTTGTGGAAGAGACATATATTGCTGGTCATCACCACACGGGTGTTAAAGAAATATACGTGCTCACTGGCATGTTCTGACAAGGCATCCAGGAACTGTTGGCTCTGGATGCTGATGCTTGAGAGATCCCTATGATATTCCCAGTTGTGCTTTGGGAGGTACTTGTGGCTAGTATACCTTGCCCTACACATGCCTTGGTATCCACTGGGATGGGCTGCTCTCTGTCAGTTTGGTGTGACAGGTGTGGCTGGCACAGCTGAACACATTGCTGTAGGAGGTCTCTGTCCACCCTATAGCTCTCCACTATCTCCAGCTCATGTAGCCCCTGGTAGGTTACCCTGGGTCTGTACAGTCTTCTCTGTCTCCTCACTGTGGGTTGTTCGGCAGCATTCACATCCTCACGACCCTTAGCCTCTTGCACATATTATTCTATGTTGCCTGCTGCAGGCCTTCTAATTTTGTAGGTTTGTTGGTTAAAATTTCCATGCTTGTATACATCGATGGTGTAGAGCGTGAGAAAAACCAGAGGGGAAGTTGTTTGCTTAGTTTGTAGTAGTGTTCTGTGCTGGGTTTGTCTGCTGCCTGTGTAATTGGCTGATTCTGATACGTCACCTGCCAGCTAAGCTAGCTCTCCTTGATTATCTTCCTACTGCTGTTTTCCCTTCCCATTGCCTTCCTGTTTAAACCTGTGTGCACACTATGCAAACAGAGTGCTCAAATGTGCACACTGTTGCTATTTCCTGGTTTAACCTCTTTTTTTCTTCCTGTACAACCTGGTGTGTGGCTCGCACACCCATTTAAGCTTTGTAAAGACTGCTAGGCAGGTTTAGACACACCCCTAGCTTAGCTGTGCTAAGCTAGAAGCAACCCCAAGCAACAGGGCTCCAGTCCACTTACAGTATGCCTGACACACACCCCCATGATATCACCTACCTCCTAGGCTTGCACCAAGCTATTCCTACTCTTACACTCTTGGGAACTGACTCACATCCTGGGGAAAACTGGGATTCACTATCCTTCCCCTCATTTGCATAGGATTGCCTGATAATGCATACTTACATGTCTCACACTGAGCCTCCCCCCTTAGCAACCACTACTCACTTACCAGGTTGTCTTCTGCCTGCCATTGACTTGCATGGTAGAATACTGATTTTAGTTAGAATGCTTAATTTAGGTTCATTTTGTTATTTTCCCCTAATCCCGTTTATGCACCACTGCCCTATGCTTAAACAGCCGAGATCGGCTAAAAAAAATAAAAGTTGATTTTTTAAAAATGTTTGTATTGTTTGCAATGCCAATGGCCTTATACATGGCTATTGACATGCTTACTACATGATATGCACCCTTTATTGGCAGCTGTCATAGCTCCGTTTTGGATTTTGCAGAAATGTACTCTGTTACTAACCGAGTACATTTCTGCTGATTGCACTAGTCCTGCATGGACGGTCACAAGCTTCCTGGATCACAAATTCACCTCATTTGTATGGATTTCCCCTGCAAATGGGGTGATTTGCATACATGGGCTTTGTCCGTGCAGGATTAGTGCAGGAGCGCTCGTGCACACACCTTCAGGCTGTTCCAGGATCGCACGGCAAACATATTGCCTGCTTGAGCTCCAACACCGATCTTGCACACCATGTAAGCTTTTGAGAATCCGGGGGTAGGCCCTTGTAGGTACTTTAGTGTGATTGTTGGTTTCCTATAAATATATTCTTAGTGTGGCCTTGTATACATATGTGAGAAACATTTAAAAAAATAACATTATTTAAGTTCAAAAACTCAGAAAAGTAGAAGACAGAACTGTTTGATATATGAGGAACTTTTTAGAATAAGTTTCTGTGAATGACTATATTGGTAAAACTGTAAAACAAGTATTAGAATATTAACTATTTTTATATTAAAGTTCAGTATTATTGTCTCCCTTGAACTTAATTTGCAATATAATTGGAAAGTTTTAATTGATAACTGTTAATTACAATTGAACCTTCTATATTTATGGCCCATAGAGATGTGAGTTTTGTGATTTGCTGTCCATGAAAGACAGCACCAGAGGCGCTGAGGAATAACATACTTACTGTTGATGGGGATGTGAATTATTGCATAAACAAAGTATGCCTCCTGTCTCATATTCCAAAAAAATATATATACCAGCATATATGTCTGATGTTTGACTGTGAGGAAAATTAAAAAAAAAATAATGACTGTAAAATATTCAAATTTCTTGCTGCTTCACAGTAAAATGCCACTGGACAAGCTATAGTGACCTCTGCACACAGCTGAGACTTCGCCATTAAGAAATCCAAAGCAATGCCAATGGCAGTTTGTTTCTACCTAAGTAGTGTGGGTATTTGTAGCATTGTCCATATTCAGGCTTGTTTTGGGCCTAGTGTTGGTGGAGGCTGTGCATCTGAGCACATGTTCAAGGGCATCTTGGTTTAGCCAAAGCCATTAGGCATTTCAGTAAGAGGGGATTGTTTATGGTCATTGGCTGACTGGGGTCACCTGGACTACAGCTTAGAGTAAGCACCTCATTGGTTCTTTTGGGCTTTTTTTTAAAGTTGTCTCAGGTTTCAACTTTCTGTTACCTAAGAAGTTAAGTTTGTGAGTATTTCTGCCATTTCACACTGAGCTAATCGAAGGACGGACACTGAGTAAACTCGGATCTATAATATATAACATTAAGTATCCTGTTCTTTTTCTTGCTTATTTTTTATTTATAGCACTTTGTCTACTGCATACTTTTCTAGCCAGTTTCACTGTGTGTGAGGTATTAATTGGAAATTGTCCACTTTTATTAAGCATCTGTTTGGGTTGTTTGATTCTGATCTCCTGCCAAGGAGTGTCATATAACTTGTTTGCAGTCAAAAGCTTTCTCTAGAGAAGGGGCGTGGCCAAGGATGAACACAGGATAGCAGCAGATTTCTTCAGCTCCACCAATTTCATTACACTGACAGGAATTAATTACTTAAAAAAATAATTTTTGAAGTAATTTTCTTTCTAAATATGTTTGTTTTATATAGTTCTTGAACTATATCTAAAAAAGAAAGGAAATTTTAACAATATTCCTGTCAGAAATCACTTTGGAAATTTTCCTGTCAGTTTATCAGTCTGAAATGAGTTCCAGTAAGACAAATTCTCAAGACTCCAGCATCAAGAAAGAACTTCAGTCTCTGATAACTATAATCCAGCAACTTACTGCTAAGATGGATAAAATGGATACTAAAATAGATACCTTCATAGAAAAAACTACAAAACAAATAGACTTGTTACATATAGACCTGCAACAACAGAAAATCCAGATGACAGGCATAGAAGAAGCTGTGAATGACATGGAAAATAGAATCCAAGAGGAGGAAAACAACATTGAATTTCTGCTGAAACAAAATACACATTTACAAACAAAGCTCGATGACTTGGAAAATAGATCTAGGCGCAATAACATTAGGATTTTTGGACTGCCAGAAAATATTGAAGGTAACAATATTACTTCTTTTTTAACAACATGGCTCCCTAAAACTTTAGACTTACCAGAAGCATTCTCTTTTGGTATCGAAAGAGCACATAGATCTATAGCTAATACTAACTCTAACAAAAACTATCTTAGATCAGTTATAGTTAGATTTCTATCATCTTTTGATAAAGAGATGGTTCTTAAATCTGCTTGGGCTAAAGCTCCTGTTAAGATTAATGAGACAACTGTGTGTTTTGACAATGACTATTCTTCCATGGTAATAGCTAAAAGAAAAGTTTTTCTGCCACTAATAAGGGAGCTTAAAAAAGCACAGTTTAAAACATACCTTCTGTTTCCTGCCAAGCTTAAAATCTTCCTTCCTGATGGTCCTAAAATGTTTGATGACTTAGACTCTGCTTTACTGTTTATCAAAAAAAATAAGATTTTGGATAAAATAGAGGAAATGGAATGGGCTAGTCCTTCATTAAAGAGACTGGCAACTGAAACTTCGTGGAAGACTTCAGAGAAGAAGAAGAGACTAAAAAACAAATGATTTGTTCTATGTTTTTTTTTCTCTCATCATTTTATTTCATTATTAATCTTTTTAAATATAATTCCTGCATTTCCAGAAAGCCACAAATATTCTGAAAAAGATATAATCAAAGTTATTATCTGTGTGCAAAGAAATGTTTTGTTTCATAACCAGTCAAAATATCTGAAGAACTAATAACAAGCTATGATTCAATTTGTTTCTCTTTCTGAAAAAGAGAAGTAAGGTCAGTAATTTGATACATTTTTTTCTTTCTCTTTTTTTTCTTCTCCTTTTCTTCTTTTCTTTGTTTAAACAATGACATTCTATTTAGATTATGTAGTGGGTAAAGGGTGGGGAGGGCAGGGAGAGAAAAGTAATGAAAATATGATTAATAGAATAATAACATATGTATTCCTTGTAAAAAGTTTATATGTTCTTCAAATGCTATTCCTAATTATACTTTCTTGATTATACTGCTTATGCTTGTTTGTAAATAATCTGTCATGCTTTAATTAATAATAATTAGAACTAAATAATAGTAAATAATATGTTTTGTTTTTAACTCTATTAATATAAACAGTAAGTAATATTCCATTGTATATACTTCTTATAGCTTTCTCTTACATTTTTTATTTCTGCCTTACACTCTTTTATTTTCTACTCTCTTTTCTTTTCTTTATTAATATATAGAAATGCTTTTGATCATATAGACACAGTAAATAATAAGATTTGCATAAAAATTGAGTTGGGACAAAAATATTGAGTTTTATTACTTATTAATAACTTTGGGCTTAATTTCACATACATAGAGGCTGTAATAACCTGTAAAATACATTGTGAAGGTTTTGTCATGTTTAGATGCATTTACACTGCTAAATGAATGTTTGTCACTAGTTTTTAATAAGTTTCCCGCCAAAATGTTAAGGGAGACAATCTGGGATGTGGGCTGTCTCATGCACAGTGTCCATGAGCTACTTCAAAATCTTCAACTCTCAGAATTCTCACAGAGAAGCTGAAAGCAGTCAGTCTAACCTTTGACATAGATATCACACTGACACATCACAGATTCAGGAAGAACACTCTACCAGGAAGTAGAATTGATGCAAATGCGACTATGTGAAGGAAAATGAACTCTTTAACATCTAAATGTGAGTTATTTTATATAATTACTTAAATATCTATGTTATAATTCATAAAATATGTCAGTTATAATGAGTTTAAATGATGCAGTTTCTTGTAGTAAGTAAATGTCTTATTTTAGAAGGCATAGAAAATGAAACATTTATTCAAGTGTTTTTGAAAATCTACTTAACAGCAGCATAATAATCTGTGTTAAAAACTTATGTTCCAAACATATACATTACTATAACTCATTTAATTCATCTGATTGACAAGCATAAATAATTTTATAACTCTATTCTGGAAGAAATTGTCATGTGATATATTTTAAAGCAGTAGTATAGCATGGTTGTAAAATCTGGTTACTAAAATGTGTTTGCTGTGCATTATTTTGTATGAAGCAGACAGATTTATTGTAGGGACAGCAAGTAGGATAGTGCTCAGCAAGGACACAACTCAGTGAGATCAGATATATATATATATATATATATATATATATATATATATATATGTGTGTGTGTGTGTGTGTGTGTGTGTGTGTGTGTGTGTGTGTGTGTGTGTGTGTGTGTATGTGTGTGTGTGTGTGTGTATATATATATATATATATATATATATATGTATGTATGTGTGTGTGTGTGTGTGTGTATATATATATATGTATATATATATGTGTGTGTGTGTGTGTGTGTGTGTGTATATATATATATATATATATGTGTGTGTGTGTGTGTGTGTGTGTGTGTGTGTGTGTGTATATATATATATATATATATATATATATATATATATGTGTGTGTGCGTGTGTGTGTGTGTGTGTGTGTGTATATATATATATATATATATATATATATATATATATATATATATATATGTATATATGTGTGTGTATGGCTTCTTTTTTTTTTTTTACAATAATGCAAGTGTTTCTGAGAATCTGCATAACTATACAGTATGATTTATAACAATTTCTATAAATACAATATTTTATTCTATTGACAATAATGAGTATAAGTAAAATGCTCATATACAAGCAATTCAAGGTTTTTGGAAGCTGTTGACTGCATTTACATGACAGAAAATAGATGCATCTTAATGTATGTAATGTCTGAATCATATTAGCCAAAGTTTTTGACTTAAATGAATGTTAGAACTTATTTTCTCTCCTCTTGATTTCTAACATCAAGATTATTTGAATGCTATTTGAATACAAGTGTTTTATATTACATAGATGTATATAGTAGTATGAACAGTTTTTAAAAAAGTTTATTTTAGTTTATATGATGCTGTTTTACCAAATGTGTAGTCTTGTCTTGCTAGATAATTGAATTGAAAACTGTTAACCTCAGTTAAATATAACTAGTATTAAATTGATAAGGTGGTAGCTGAGGTACTGCTGCTTAGGGTAGGGGGTTAACTTGAGTGGTAAATATTACTCTAAGTTGGAGTTTATAACTCCAGGCTGGATGCAAGGTTTAATCCTTACATTATTTTCACTTGTTCATTGTTATATGTATATAGTTTTGACATCCACAATATATTTTGTACACTCATTGTCACTACAAACAAAATTGAATCCTATACAAAATCCCATAAGCGATTCAATAAATACAGCTATATTTAAAGGTGCACCTAAAGGAGGAGATGTAACATTACTTATGTTGTTATTTGTTATTTTGATCATAAGATTCTTAAGTTTTAAAAATGCCAAATGACATCTTTAAAAGGAATTTCTTTAAACATTAATGGATTGAATAATCCGTAAAAGGGCAAGCCTAATAAGATACATTAATTTACATAAGGCCAACTTAGTCTTCCTGCAAGAAACCCATCTCTTGAAAAAAGATATTGATAAACTAGCCACAAACAAATATAGTATTGGTTAGTTCAGAGCACACTCAGAAAAAAAGAGGAGTGGCTATTTTATGGAATAAAAGTATGCCCATTCCTAAAACCATTAAGTCTTATCAGGATGACAAAGGAATGTTTTGTATGGTTACAATACAAATTAATTGGAAGACTTACACTTTAATTAATGTATATTGGATACCTGGAATTGGTATTAATACAGTGAAACATCATCTTGATAAGATCATATCATTCTCTATAGGAGATGTTATTTTAGCTGGTGACTTTAATTGTATACTACATGAAAGTGATACTACCACTATAGGAAAAAGAAGAATTACATCTAATGCAAAACATTTAAATGATTTTGCTAATTCTTATCATTTGAATGATATTAATAATCAGATAGATTCAAAATCATTACCATACACCTTTTTTTCTAACAGATACAAAACTTATTCAAAAATAGATAGGGTCTTTATTTCTAACCAGATGGTAACAGATTTAATTAATTCCAAAATCATTTCATGTCCTATATCTGATCATAATTCAATTGTTTTTGAATTCATGATAAAAAATATAGTGTGCCATATGGAAATAAACACAATTAGGCCAAGAACAACTAGAAAAACATTTTATTATATTGTATGGGATAATTTACAAAATTTGTTAAAAAAATTCTAATTTCAATAGCATGGTATTTTAGTTTAATTAATTGATCTGATTGTAGTGGATGTCTTTGTAAATACTTTAGTTGTTTTGTTGAATATTATAATAATATCTATTTTTAATTACTTGTATAAAATTGTTATGATATTTCTCTTATATGTTAAAACAATAAACCTGTTTTGAAAAAAAAAAAAGCTTTCTCTAGAGGCTCATTTATCTGTTTAAAACTTTAATTTAAAGGCTAACTGCTGCTTTTCTGCTGTGAGAAACATTTCTGCAGTTTGTTTCCCACCCTCCCCTCACTATTTGTATGCTGTTCTTATAGTTGCTGGCTTCGCAATTGCCTGCCACTACTGTAAATTTGATCTGGGACACTACTCCCAGTCTAGTGTTATTACCTCATTCTACCTAATACAAGGAGAACATTTGAGAAGGCCAATCCATTTAGTTTCTGCTCCTCCTTTCTCACTTTCCACTAAAAAAAAAAATTGCTAAGCTTGTTTCCTGCCTTTCCTCTGGGTAGTCTTGTCTAGATACAGATTTGCTTTTTCCTGGACTGTTTGTGGGCTTCTGAACCCCCAAGACTTTCTGTGTTGGAGGGAAGCCTTCTAGCTTAATTTTGTTTCTTAGAACTAGCCAGTTTTTTTAGTTTCAACACTCAAAGTTTCTTTGGGCTCAGCACTTGTTCAGAACTCATTGTAAGCACTAAATAAGCTGCAAATTACTACAGCACTCAACTTTCCTCACTTGTCTAGAGGAAAACAGTTTCTAGTAATTAACAAGTAAGCACCCATCCAGGCATGTCTAAGGGTCAGCTCCCAGTGTTTTCTCCTGTCTACCTGATGAATCTGGGCATCTTGGGGCAATGCAGCAATTGCCTCATGTACACAGACAACTTTCTCCTCCTACCACCCAACACTACAACTTGTGAGAGATGCACTTATATAGCCAAACTGGAAGAAAAGCTCTCTTCACCCAAGATTGGACTAGACAGTCAAGAGGAAAAGGTAAACACTTGCACCACACCACACTTATTACATAGTCCCTCAAAACCTACACCACCAAAACACACACATAGAAACACAAAACGCACACCTACATTCACGGAGGCTCTCAGTAAAAACCTGCCCAAGCAACAGGGACCTCCAAAGCAGAAACACAAGCAAACTCCACCCCCCCAACACAACCCAAATGACACATAGCCCACGAACTCAGTGTGCCACTCAACCACAGCCCATAAGGCATAACAACGTACCCATCTCTCTAGTCATAGGTGACTCTATAGTCAGGCACACAGATGTTCCACTCACCAGGCTAAACAGGGAGAAAGTTACTGTCAGCTGCCTGTCAGGTGCCAGGATCTGCCACATAATGCATGCACTCAGGTCAGTCCACAAGTATAAATATGACTCTGTCATTGTCCATCTTGGTGTGAATGACCTGAGACATACCTCCTTGGACTACATGAAAAAGGACATGGAGGAGCTGTCTGATCTTGTAGCCCAGGCAGGTATCCTGCCATCACCCAGAATGATACCACAGTACAAGGACAAAATTATTGACTTCAACAATTGGCTAAGCTTCTGGTGTCATTCTAAGAGGATCCAGTATCTGTCTACCTGGGATGACATGATTGACAAACCACGATGCTTTGCCAGAAATGGCCTGCACCTGTCGCCCCTGGGATTCCAAATACTATATAAGGTTCTAGCCACCCCTATAGTGCCTTTTTTAGGCAAGGTTCAAATGGCAAATTTACCACCGTAACAGGTACAAGCAAGCAAAATCTGAGGGTATTGCTACTCAATGCTAGAAGTCTAAACCTCAAAATGCACTCACTTGAGGCACTCCTTAAAATGGAGAACATCGACATCTGTGCAGTGACAGAGTCCTAGTTCAAGGCTCCAGAGAGTACCCCTGCATTACCAGGCTATAATTCATACCACACCTTTAGGTCACCTAACCTGGACTGAAACACTAAAGGTGGAGGCTAGTTGCTCAGCATAATGCATCCGAGATTATCCAAGTGCCACTCTCTTTGATAATAGAATATTGCCCTACTTAAAACAGGTCTATACATTAGTAGACATTGAAGTTCATTCTAGATAAGTTGGGTATGCTTTCGTGCCACTCTTTTTGACAATAGAATATTGCCTATTTTGTGTGTATATTAATGTGTTTCTTATACACTATAGGTTACCCATTGGTTTTGGATTTATGAACATCATAGGTTTTGTCCACTCTAATTTTGGAACTGGTTACATAAAATACTCATTTTTGTATATTGTTTCACTGGGATCTTACATATAGTAGTTGGTCACACACAGGTCCAATTATACCTAGTGTTTACTATACAGGGTTTTGGACTAAACATTTTGTATATTGGATATCAGGCACAATTACTCCAGGATTCTTCATATGATATATTGGGGTACTTTGGTCTAAAACTGGTCCCAATAATATTTTCATATTTGTTGATTGCCTTTTTTTGTTCAACAACTCTGGATTTTCTGGTCCTGTCCTTGTTACATTTGGTCTTTTTTATCATTTTTACAGTTTACTCCTTGGACAAGCCCTCTTTATAATATGGATCTTGATAAAATGTTGGATGGATTGTGTGCTGATAGGGAGGATTTAGCCATTTTTGGTCTTAATCATATCCCAAGCAGCAATCCTAACCAACCGATTATTAACACAATTGATGATTGCGAGGTATCTTTCAGGAATTTGGAAAAGGGCCTGAAGGGATTGAGAGCCAATATTTGGCATCTCAGGCTGTTTAAGGCCTATATTTACAAAAACATGGCACCCAGAGGATTACGCATTAAATTGCATCCACTTGTAGGCAGATCTGAACAGAGGCTTACAGAAGAATGGGATGCAGCTCTTCGAGAAGGCTCTATGGTCTTTGTTAAAATTCTCGCTTCCTATTATGAAAGAACAATAGACTTGTGTTTATCGGAAATTAAGGATCTTGCTAATGAATGCAAGAAACATGAATCAAGTCCTAAGTATCTTGAATTTTTGGGCAAATTGTCCAAGGAGTTAACTGTATATGATACTACCATTAAGGATAGGAAAATAAAGAAATTTAACAGGGATACTAATGACTATGATAAGGGACATCCTTTTCAAGTACAAAGAACTGTTAGATTTCAGGAGAATGTCCCTAGTGTAAACAGGGGCAGGACCAGAAAAAGACCCAGATCTATATTAAAGAATAGGGACCAGTTTCACAAAAGTACCTCTGGGGAGGAGTCCTCTTACACTGACAGTGAATCCGGTAACATTGCTAACTCCCCTCTTAAAAAGAAAACTAACACTAAATACCCTTTAGGTATAGGAGGAAATCCAGAGGGGGGAGGAAACATAGACACAAACATATCTACAGAGTCCATGACAGGACTAATTCAAGCATTACTCAAATAACCACTTCAGCTTTTAAGAATGTTTTGAACTTATCAGACTATGTACTTATAGAAGATCAAGAAAAAATTTTGAATAAAGGACTTAATTTTGTTCCTAGTTTCTTTTCTGATGAGTATCAAACTACACTTGATGTCCTTGATTTTTGTCGTAGACTTAACCTCAAATTGTTTTTGCTGAACAGGATAGTACCAATACTCAAAGATCTACTGATTTTACATTTCATAAGTCCACATTTCAACCGCCCATGAATAAAAATGTATCTATTTTTCAGCAAGCGGTGTTAAAAGACTTACATTTTCCGCTTTTTGAAACTTCTATTGGCAGGGACAATGTCACCATTTCAGAAAGGGAGGCCTTATCGGAACTTAGAGCCAATCAAAATATAGCTATTCTTCAAGCTGACAAGGGTGATGCAGTAGTAATTCTTAATATGGACTATTATGTTAATGAGGGTTTACGACAACTATCGGATGGACACTGTTATATGAAAATGACTATAGATCCAACTAGTCAATTCAAGCGTGAAATTGATCTATTTTTACAATCTGCATTGGAGGAGGGTATTATCACATCCAAAACTGTACAACATTTACAAGTCAAAGATCCTGATAGACAAATTTTATATTTGCTTCCTAAAATACACAAATCCATCACACACCCACCAGGAAGGCCAATTGTTTCTGGCCATGGCTCCCTCACTGAACCACTGTCTGCATTTTTAACCCAATTTCTTAAACCTTTATTGTCATTGGTTAGAGCAAGAATTCAGGATACCACGCAATTCTTGAAAATAATTGAGAATAGTCAGCTCGAGCCCAATTGGTTAATGTGTACATTGGATGTAAAATCTCTTTATACCAGTATACCACATTGGGCCGGGCTTCAGGCTTTGGAATACTGGCTTACCAGAGCAGAACTTTACCCTCCGGGTTTCAATACTTTACTTATTTGCCTAACAGAACATGTCCTGACCAAAAATGTGTTCTATTTCCAAGGGGAGTGCTATTGGCAGCTGCAAGTATGGCCATGGGGCCTTTGCCCCCATTTATGCAGATCTCTTTATGGCCTACCTTGAGGAATGCATTATTTATAACCCCTTACATAACATATTTCTAGTGGAAATGGACATATGGAGGAGATATCTTGATGATTGCTGGATGGTGTGGCGTGCGGATGAGGATTATCTTAAAGAATTTCTTGAATATCTTAACAATAATATCTGGGGAATTGAATTTTTGGTGACTTTCCATAAGGAGATGATTGACTTTTTGGATGTAACCATATATCGGAATATTGATCATACACTCAATACTAAAATTCACCGCAAATATCCTCAGTTTAATACTCTATTACATGCTCAGAGTATGCATCCACACACCATCCATAACATCCCTAAATCTCAGTATTTGAGAATTCGTAGAATCAATTCCTCTCAAGAAGACTATATAGCTGCCAAATCTGATTTGAAATCCAGATTTTTGGATAGAGGATACTGTATCTCTGATATTGAATCTGCTAGAATTTGGTCAGATAGACAGGACAGGGCTACATTGTTGGAATACAGGGACAAAAGTCAACATCCGAGTAGTGAAAATATTAGACTCATCACTACTCTAGGTATAAACTACCAAACAGTCAGGCAAGCTGTTAACAATAATTGGAATATTTTATTAGCCAATGACTTTCTGAAGGGTATCCTGGATAACCAATGCTCTTTCTCCTTTAGAAGAGGTAAAACATTGGGTGGTTTGCTTTCCCATTACAAACACAGGGAAAGTGGTGCAGCTAAATATAAGCAACTTACCATCATGGGGGATGAGCTAATAGGAACTTTTCGATGTGGACATTGTGTGTCTTGTGCCGCCAGTCAGTTGAAACAATTCACGAGTTCCAATACTAGTAAAGTATATGACATGAGGATCTTTGGTAATTGTTCAACAAGCTGGGTTATATATCTGGCCACATGCCAATGTAAATCTTTTTACGTTGGCAAAACATCACGTTCATTATGAATCAGAATTGGTGAACACCGCAGTGATATTAGGAACCACAAAACATCTAATGCACTATATTTACATACGGTCCAACATCCAAGTGCCAAGTTTATGTTTACCATTATTGATAAAATTACTGGTAACAGAAATAACATGACAGGTTGGCCGGAATACTGAGCCATAAGGAAAATACTGGATCACACACCTTGGTGCCCTTTTTCCTGGTTTGAATGACCATTTATAATTTATGATATTTATCATTTTATCATTACCTGTGTATATGGTTGTCACTATTGTATATATACATAATTATTAGTAGCCATATAACTTACAGGATTCGATATTTGGATGTTGTTTTTTTATTTGGTCTGCATTTTTGTTCATACATTATTTTTCATACATTCTTGCATCATTCTCAATTGTATATCTCTGGATTTATTGTTGTAATATATTTATATATTTTTATGTTTATCCATTGTTCATATTATATCTTGCCAGGGGTTTGCTTCTGGTTATTACATATTTTTTGATTACATGTTAATACATGTAATTTCATCTGGTCTGCATTTTTGTTTATACATTATTTTTCATACATTAATTTATGGTCATCAATTGTATATCTCTTTATTCATTGTAGTTTACCATTTGCCCATATTATATCTTGCCAGGGGTTAGCTTCTGGTTATTATATTTATGATTACATGTTACCGGATGTAATTTTATCCATGAATTTGGATAAAAATTTTCTTTGGTTCATCATACTAAATTTTCCTGTTTTTGGTATAACTTAATTTTGTGCTGAGAGTCTAATTTGAATGTCTTCATTCTTATTGGCCAACAACAGTATTTATACTGACGCTGGTGTGTATTCATATTATTTGGTCTGCTTATACTCACTGAAGAAGGCGGGTGCCGAAACTAGTATGAGTATTTCTGTTTAACTTACGGTACCTTTTGGTCCATTTTTTGTACCTCTAATAAACGGTGGAACCAATTTGCTGGCCTCTTCGTGTTTGTTTCAAGGTTGGTTGGCCGAGCAAGTCGTACGTGCGAGGACTGGTGTTTGTTCGAGTGTAATGAGTTGGCAGACCTTAAAAATTCACAGTAGACTATTCTATCAGAAATACTGGTTGAGAAAATTGGTGAAACTAAGGAAATTATTTTTTTAGCTGTGATACAGGATCTGAATTACCTGGGCATAGTAAGGCCTTGCTAAGTTTAATTCTGGTGGCTGCCAAAAAGACAATTACTAGAAAATTAAATAAAAGTCTAACCCAACCATATTAGAAGTAGTGAATATATAAACAGACCCCAGGATTCAATAAAATCTGTGTAGGCTCTGTGTAGAGCCCACATGGAATGTGTTCATGTACATGGCCTCAGTTCCCCCTCAGTAGCATACCATGCATATTAATCATGGGATGATGCTGAGGGAGAACATAGTAACAGGGATATTGAATCCATGTAGGCAGAAGTGTAGAGGCTAGTCAGATGTTATGTATATGGTGAGGTTCCCTGTAAAGTTCCCTGCTACTGTTGAAATTAACTGTGAATTAATAGTTTGTGTTTTAAATTTCTAATTTTTTTGTCTTATTTTAATTTTTTTTAAATGTCCATTTGCATGGAGCAGAGTTCAGCAATGCAAAGTTGCCCTTATACATAGAGAGCTGACACATGCCAGACATCTAAAAATAGAAACCAGATATAATTAATTATTTATTTCTAGTTATGTTTAAGTCCATTTGGGTGGCACAGCGCTTAGTAGTATATGTGAAGGTATACTAGTTTATATACTATCCAAGTAGCTAAATGGGTAGAATGATGGCCTAAATATTTGTAGGTCATGGGTTCGAGTCCCTAGCAGACATACCATTTGCTTAATGTAATCTAAATTTGTGTTTAAAAACATAACTTTTAAAATTGAAAGAGCTGTGTGGTGCTAAGCACTGCTTAAATATGATGAAAGGCTACTATTGTTTGTGCATTACTAAGCTTTGATAAAACCATGGTTGTGTGAGTTTTTGCAATGCTCAACTCTGCTTTGTTAGTTTGCTTGATGCTAAGCAAAATGGCACTTTTTTGAATGTTGTTCAATGATGTGTAAGGGTGGGAAAACAGCCTATATTACAGACAATAGGTGGGAATTCTGCAGCACTTGTTGGAGTCTTTCTAACTGTCAGTATACCAGGCCGTGTTGTACAGGGTGCACACTTTCTGGAGCTGAGATGGGGTGTGCAGAGTCCATAGTTTCTGTTTGGCTCCTGATATACAATTATGAACCTAGGCTGCTGCAGGGCAATTACCAGGGCTCAGAATGTAAGGCTGAGGCCTGGGATCAGTTGGCCAGGGAACTTACCAGTGCTACTGGTATTCCCCGCACTGGTGAGCAGTATCATCATCACTATGATGACCTGAAGCATAGAAAGAAGGGAACTTTGGACAACTGGGTCCAAGAGGCCAAGGCAGGGCATGACCCAGACATACATAAGTATTTCTCCCACTATTCTACTAAAATGCAAGCTGAATGTATGCAGAAGTGGTATGCATAATGGTGTGCTTCTCTCCCAACAGCTATAGCTGAGAGGGCTCAAAACATGCAGTCCCATGTCAGGCGCCTGGCCGGGTTGTACTGTGAGTGTGGTAAGTACAGCTATATTATGTTAACTCTAGCTAACTGTAACTATGTATGTAGTGCAATATACAATAACCAATAAAAAACTGTACTGCAATAAAAAATAAATAAAAACTGTAGTGCAATAAATGAACAATAACAACTCCATTGCACTAAGCAATAAACAATACCAATAACAGTAAGCAAAAAGGTGTAAAGCAGCATTGTGACATCATAACATAATTGCACTAGTTCTGTATGCATTGCATGTCTAAGGTAAGGTTGCTGCAGTCAACTGTAAAACTGTAATAACTGTAGAATGCAAAAGTAATGGCCTGAAAATGTATTGTTCAACTGATAGTAAGGTTCAAGGCTGTCTCCAAGCCAATTTCAATCACATAATGCTCTCTTTTCCTTCTACTTCAGAAACAAAAGGTATATGGGTAAGGTAGCCCACTTTATGGCAGATATTGTGTGTAGACTTCACAGATAATTAACACCAATACCAATAAAGTGTTAAGCAGCATTGTGATTTCCTAAATAAATCTGTTTTAATATTTGCAGCAAGGCTGTATTCATTGCATGTCTGTTCTAAGTTGCTGCAGTCAGTTGTTACATTATTTGCAGATGTCCCCTGCAGTCACAGCTTTTGGGTTCTGCTCCCATACCAGCCAACTAAGGCAAGATGGCTATCTAATTTACATAATCTACAAAAACATACCTCTCAACTGTCATGATTTCTTATACTGAAATTACAACTGCCTAATCTGTCTGTTCCATGATTACCAGATAAATGATTGCCTGGAATGCAATGTATTTTCAAATCTGTTTACAGAACACCTTGGTAGTTATGTAAGTCCACATTATGTGAAACAGTTCTGTGTAGTTGTGTACCTGCATTTGTTAGTGCTTGGTCCATACTGTCCCATGCTAATGTGTGTTTGGATTTATCTATATTATGTTCCATTCTGTTAATACTAACATTGATTTGGTTATTACTAACCTTAACTTACTGTTATAACTACTTTACTACAGGTTGTCAAGATCAGTTGGTTCCTCATGATCTGCCTACCTTGCCTCCTCTGGCCATGGCACTGGGTCCCAGCATGTCTGGAACCCAGCCTGGTGGTGCCCCCTCTGCTGCACTACTTGCATTATCAGGAAGTACCGCCCCATGGGACAGGGATGGACCTCTCTCTGGGAGCGGTAGTGGAGGGAAAATTGTCACCAGTGACAAACTGCTGGGGTTGATGTTCAGAATCGTCTACTGTGGGTTTGGACAATGCCTGCATCAGATGAAGAGCATGCTGGTCACTCTGGTGGGGCAGGATCACCCTGGAGCCCAGCCTCTACCACTGCCACCCTCAGCACAATGAGAGAACAGTGCTGACAGTCCCCTGGGAGGGAATTTGAGTCACACTGCTACGTTGTGGAGGCACATTGGACTGCAATTCCACAACACCCTCCCCATCCAAGGTGCTCACCCCCCCCTTCTTGTGTCACACACATCCCCTTTCTGCTGTCTTGTCTGCCTTGTCTGTCTGCAAAAGTTTCCTCGTCTACCTAACTTACCTCCCCACACATACCTATGTCCCTTTCTCAACATTCCACTCTCAGCTTAAAAAAAAATGGGCACCTGTCCCAAAAAAAAATGTCCCATACATAGCTCTCCATTTCACACATGTGTCCACTGGACACACATAATTTGGTCCAAATGGCTTAACAATGCAATTATGTTGTCTTCACCCTTCTCTCTCCCTCTCTAGGGCTGAGTCCAAAGTCATCAACAAAGTCTGTCAAAGTGCACAGTTGTTTCTGTTCAGGAAATGGGTAGCTATGTTTCTTTCCTACACTCTCACAGCACATACCTACTTGCTTTTCACTATGATTTCCCCCCTGCTTGCACCCCATTTCACCACTTTTCTGTCTCCCCATTTTTCTTTTTTTATATATATTTTTTGTACATCACCCAGCTTCTCTCAACTCAGCTAAATAGAGCTATATTCATATATGTGTTTTCAATGATAATAAACTTGTACAAAATAAGCAAACACCTCTCCTCTATTTCAAACCCAAGACCATAACACCTGAAGACCACTGCATTAACCTGCCATGCCACACAGCTGTTAATTAAGACAGGTGGTTTAAGCAAAACAAAGTAATTGCAAGTTACAGTCATTAAGTGTGTTTTAGTGGAGCTGCACATTGTGTTACATTGCACAAACTTGCTTAAAGTGTAATTTAAAAAAATGGAAGTGTACCTTGGAGTCTGGTGCAAGACTATACCACTAGAACGCCAAACATGGAACAATGGATGTAAGTGAGGCCTCTAAAAGCAGTTAAATGTGCACTTTTATCAGCAACATTTAGAAATACACCTGCTAAGACATTACTGGCAAAATACATTTTCAACTGGGACCCTGGTGCAGAAATACCTCCATATAAATCCATGCACATAATAATGGATGTAAATAAATATGTCACAGCCTGTATGTGTGCAGTTATATGTTGCAAATACACCTGCTGTAGCAGTGACTTAGTAGCTCAGTATGTTAAATGCCTTGCAAACAGTGCATTTTACTGCACACAGTCCTGGGTTTAAATCCAGTGGTGTCTAACATTTAAATTACATTATTGTGAAGGCAGCAATTAATGTTTGAGTTATGCATTCTTTATCCACACAATGCATTTCAAATGACATGTCTGCTTTTCATTGATGGAAGTCACAGGCCTGCATATAGAAACACACCACATATCCCTATAGCAAAACCATAAGTGCATAAAGTTTCATGTCATACATTAATATGCATTTACAGAGGATTTTTAACTCAGGTAATGTAAATGAGGTCCACTAATCAGAGTGCAGCACACAATCCTTTCAAACTCACAGTGCAGATTAGTACAGCTGCACAACTAACAAACACATATGAATCCCCTGCTTGTAACAAGGACTGTCAGCATACACATTCCAAATGAGTACCAGACTGCAATGCATGGCTTGACAGTTGCCCAAATGGTGGACATAATGTTATATGTATCCCCTGTGTTGCTCAAATAGACATGTTGCCTAGTACTCTGTTAGTGATACTGTTGCCTAACATACCTACCTTATACATATGCCTTAACTGTAGTGGAATGGGTACCCTCATCTAGCACTGCCTCTACAACAAGGCTGACACAGCTCTCACAGTTACTCTTACAGATTGTTGTCCTCCAAAGTGTTCACACTATCTGCATATGCCTATTACCTGCAGCAGCAGCTGCAATCTGTAGCACACACATCTCTATGTAAAAGTAGCTGCTGCAGACCTACCGTCTGTGATGACATAGTCTCCTTACCCCGGTATTGTCCAGCACAATATATCAGAAAGGGCTTCTAATCTACATGAAGGTCTTACATCTTGTACAGTAGTTGAATGTCACTGGTTGATTATAGTGAAAATTAGGTACTCTAGCTGCAATTAGCATTTCAGAATCACAAATTGGTTAAGAAGCAATCACCTGCTAATCAGAAGCATGTTAAAAAGTCAAACAGCTGGCTATGGGCAACCATTCTGTATGAGACTTTCTGCACATAGAACAACCATTTGCAGAAACTTATATTTCACCACATATTAACAGAGGAGTTTTGCATTCCATCAGGTATGTAACATTTTTGTTTACAGCAGGATGCAGATGTATGTATATACTTATGGGGAATAGGGATTACAGCATTAAGCCTTTCTTAGAACTGGGATAATTACATGTCATTGATCTCCAGATTTGTTACACCTACAGAGGACGTACAATACATCAAGGGTGGAATGTTTTTTGTCAATCTGGCATACTGGTCTCATAGAAATGTCCCTTTATAGTAGTCGTAATAGCACACTGCTGTTTGTCACTGTTGTGGGGGGGTTGCCCCTAGGGGGCACAATACAATAGACTCCAGTGTGAGGTTTATGATCATACAGCAGTATCTGTCCTGGCACACATGAGAATAGCTGATTATTGTTAATATCTTAGCTGTATCCACATGCTTAGTATGTTTGCACACTGTGGAATATGACATGTGTGAGCAAGCAGTGGTTACTGCCAGCTATTCTGTTTTTGCTGTATCTCTACATAGTGTACTTCCACATATGTGATCCTGACATGTGTTCCCATTTTGTTGTCTTTCAGGAAACATGTATCCAAGATGTCATGCATCTTTTACAGATGTAGAGAATTATATTATACTGGAAGGCCTCCAGCATACCATGATCTCCTACTGTCCAGGAGGGGGACAAAACAGGGAACAGCAGGCTTCATTGTGGGCTGACTATGTCTGTGACATGAATGACACAGGTCATCAGAGCAGGACATATGAGCAGATTTGACACCAAGCAATGGACATGATCAGTGCTGCATGCAGAAGAGCAGTAGATGTAGCCAGGGAATGTGGTGTCACCAGGAGAGAGCCTGCAGTGGAACAACCACCCTCAGCCACTGAATAATTCCTAGTGAACCTAGGCAAACATGACAGCTCCCAGGCATCCATCACACCGTACATCATGGATGTACATATCACAGTTTCCATGGCGGAGAAGCATGCAGGTAAGCTTGGTTTGATCAGCATTGCAATACTGTAGCATTCAGTGTGCCAGTGTGTACATACTCTTGGGTGGGTGTCAAGTCTTTCTTCTTTGGGGGAAGAGTTTAACTGCAGTTTGACTCTCATGCTCAGATTTTGATGAATATAACAATTAACACAGTAGCTATTGTACATGTGAAATATATAAACATATTACCTTGTTGTGGTGCAACATGTGATGGTACTGACATTACCACTCCCTCAACTTTTCACAGGTCCATCAGATATTAGACAAGGCCATGGTTCTGCTCCTGGTAAACATGACACTGCTTTGTTATAGATGTAGGTTTACAGCAACATAATCTCTAAAGTGTCATCCCAGGCCTGCTGCCTGGATTGCTGTACTGTCAGCACGCTTGCCAACTGCACAGGTATTTTCTGACTGTAGTCATGTTAGAGTCATACCTATGCCTTGTAGGTGTGACCACACTGATAGATGTGACAGTATTGTCAGGACATTACAGATTGTCATATGTGCCAACTGTGCAGAGTCTTCACAAATGTCAACAGTGTACCTCATTGTTGCTGATGAGATTGCTATGTAAAGAGCATTTACTACAGTTGTTTGTGGAAAACGTAATGTCCTCTTGTCCTATTATATGAAGTTGGGTTTTCAACAGGTCTGTAATAGTGACAATAGTCTATAGAGCTTTACATATATTGCAACATAGTACTGTAGAGCATAATAGTGCAGGGATTAATGTACTGCTTTTTCCTTTCTTATCACAGGTGACTGGGGTGGTTGGTCTCTGTCTCCTACACAACTTGATGTCAGTGTCTCTTCTGACTCTGATGATGATGGTGGCCACTGTGAGGCACAGGTGAGGGTTTCAGGGGCTAAATCTGTCCTAGAGGTTGACATCCCTCTTCTGCCCTCATTGTCACTGCACACAGTCAGTATGCTCACACATACCCAGTCCCAGGAGGCCACATATATTGGGCAGTCAGAGGGTGGGGACATTGAACAAGAAAGCATAGCAACTATGCCTCCAGTGAGTGTAGACACTGGCCGTAGTCAGAGAGCTGTTGAGGTTCCACACCGGCGGATTGATAGGGGTGCTTGTAGGAGGCCTGCTGTTTGTTTACCTCCTGTTGCAGGTGTCAAATCATAGGTCATTTGGTGCATGTTTTAGGTGGTAAAGGAGACACAGGCACATTCTGAAAGGAACTCCAGATGTATGCTTAAGGTTATGAATGCAGCACAGTCTGACATCTGTGACTGCCTCCACCGCATTGCTGACACCCTGGATTGGTTCACTGAGGCAGTAGAAAGAAGATGGGCTGAGAGAGATTCCCACACTATCTGTCTTGGAATGCACAGTGTCTGTGCTGGAATGTCTGGTTAGAGTTGAGCATCGGACTTGTGGATGTAAGTCTGCAACCCCATCTGCTGACAATCCACATGGCTGTGCCCAGTCATGCTGCAATAGTGGCAGTACATTCAGTGCTACAGAGCTATGCTGTCCACACATGTTCCTGGGCATTCCCATGGAGCACATGGTCCCAGCAGATAGCAATCACAGTCAGGTACTACCACTGATTCTGACCTTGGGCATGGAGGTGCCAGTGCAACTCCTGGCAGAGCCAGCTGCTGTGTTTGGGGCCAGAGATGGTGAACTGTCAGCTCTACCATGCATCATTCAAAGCCGCCAACATACACACATGTAGGGCTAGCACTGAGCTTGACTGTGTACACACACACACGCACACACACGCACACACACACACACACACACACACACACACACACACACACACACACACACACACACACACACACACCACTGTCAAATGCAGGTTACCTGCAGACACACACGGCACATTTTCATGGTCCATTTGCCTGCTTCGCTTTCTGACTCACACACATGTTGTCAATCTTTTGGGTCAGCCTAGCACTCCTGCACCGCCATGCAACACCCTGTGCTAGTGATGATACCTGTACCACATTCTGTCATCCTCAAAAGTGATGCAGGAAAATGAAGCCATATGTCTAATGCACAGGGTGACTATATAAATTAACATGTATGTGTGTAGTGCATTGTTGTTTTGCTATGCCACTTGTAGTGGTTACTGACAGATACACTTTGTTTACATTTGTGATGAGCAAGCCACATAATTTTGTGTACCTTATGTTGTATGATGTTGTAATGTCTGTATACTTACAAAATGAAAGGTGTGTCATGAATCTGTTTATGTTTCTGTTGCCAGATTCTGTTGGGGACACCTATGGATACACAGCGGCAATAAAACCAAAGACATCACAGCACAGGATGGAATGTCTGCACAGAATAAATATGTCTTCATCAAGGGACAGCACTATAGTTGCATGGCTCCATAGGTTCATATGAGTATAACAGGCTAACACAGACAATGGCATCATCCAGCATACTTATGCATCTCTAATCTATGAAAAGGTCTGATACCCTTGATAAGTATCACCAGGGTTTTGGGAGCTAACTCATCTACAAGCGGTGCTGATGGAGATGATCCATCTATAAATTTCCTGGGTCCAGTATAGACATTTTTCCAACACCAGTTATGATTGCCTTGTTCTGAATTCCATTGTGTAACCTGAACATGACATGTGTCACGGCAGAGGTGTGCTTCACATGAATGGGGGCCTGCTACATATAGGGTGTACTGGCTATGTTGCATACCAGTCTCTCCTGCATGTACTATTTATACCACAGTGACGGGGTAGGTGTGTAGAACAGGTAAGACATATGTTAGTCTTGTCATGGATACACATAACTCAAAAGTATCCACAAGCACAGGATCCGGAGCCCACCAAAAATCAAGGCAAATATTTAAGGCAAAGTTTAATGCGTATTTCCAAAAAATAAAGTAAATCCAACCAAGCGCTTTCGCCCGGTACTCTACCAGGCTTTTTCAAGGACTAAATAAAATCTTTATAAATCATCAATTTAAATAGTACTGTTCCATGTCAGCTGGTCAACAATTAATTCATTAGTTAATTAATTAATTAAAACAGTGACTCCATGCATTTCCTTTGATAATTAATAACGCAATACCTTTCATTCCTTTAACAAATGATTAAAATACATAAAATGAAATGATATGTCCCTAACATTAAAAACTAAACATATCCTAATAAACATTTTATAACTACTCTGTGAAACCCCATCCCCAATATATATTAAAGTCTGGCTCTTCTTAATTTTAACACTGGGGCAATATTAATATTATCGTTTAGTCCTGGGAACCTAGTCGCGTCTAGTTTTAGCTGCCAATAAAGTTCACGGTATTCAAGTAATGTTTCCCAACTCCCCCCTCTTAATTCAGGGGTGACTTGTTTTAATACCATAAACTTTAATTCCATTTCTTTACATTTCTGGGAATGCTTAAAAAAAGCATTTGTTTTTTTATTTCTGGAGATGTCGTAAAAATGCTCATACACCCTTCTTCTTAGGGGTCTTTCTGTTTTACCAATATAAAAACCTAAACAGAATGTACAGACCCCTAGGTATACTACTCCCTTCGATGCACAATTATAGTAATTGTCAGATCTTATCTCAAATTTTCTGTGCGGTAGATAAAATGTACCTTGATTTAGTTTAGCAGTACATTGATTACAGTGATTGCATTTAAATGTCCCCTTTCTCTTATTATTAGTCTTAGCATTTTCCTTTCTTTCAAACCATTCCTTTAGGTTAACCCCTCTCCTTATAAAGTTAGATTTCCACAAAAGTTCCTTCAGTTCTTCGTTCAACCCCAAAATCGGCCAGTATTGGGTAATGATAGCTTCCAGTTCTTGTGCCTTACTGGAAAATGTATACACAAAATTACTCTTCTTCACAACTTCAGAATTCTTTGTTTGTGGTTCTACCTGCGTTAATGTTTTACCTAACCCTAATAAAGGTGGGTATTTCATCTCTCTACTGATGCTGACTTCCTGCATTATGTTGTCTATTAAATGTTCAGGGTACCCCTTTTCCAAAAATAAATCTTTAAGGATGTGCATTTCTTTATTGAAAGTTTCCATTAAACTGGACATCCTTGAGGCTCTGATTAATTGTCCTTTAATAATTCCCTTTTTTTGATAAAAGGGTGTCCACTCTCGAAGTGTAAATAAGCATTTGAAAAAGTAGGTTTCCTGAATATCTGGGATTGAAAGCAAGAATTAATGTAATCTTTCATTAATTTAATATCTAGATAGTGTAATTCATTTAAATTAATCTCATAAGTGAATCTCAGAAAATTTGTACTTGAATTAATAAACTGTATGAACATGTTTAATTCATCCTCAGTGCCAGACCATAATAAACAGATATCATCCAAATATCGTCTATTAATGATGGAATTTATGGAAATCATACTGGAAAACAATTTAATGCTGTTTAAAGGTGAATTTTATAGGCAAAGAAAAGGGGTGGCGATGGGAACCCCTTGTGCCACGGTTTATGCCAATTTAGTTTTGCACTATTGGGAACAAAAATATGTATTAAACAGTTCTTGGAAGGGAAAGATAAGATTTTATAGGCGATATTTGGGTGATATCTGTTTATTATGGTCTGGCACTGAGGATGAATTAAACATGTTCATACAGTTTATTAATTCAAGTACAAATTTTCTGAGATTCACTTATGAGATTAATTTAAATGAATTACACTATCTAGATATTAAATTAATGAAAGATTACATTAATTCTTGCTTTTAATCCCAAATATTCAGGAAACCTACTTTTTCAAATGCTTATTTACACTTCGAGAGTGGACACCCTTTTTATCAAAAAAAGGGAATTATTAAAGGACAATTAATCAGAGCCTCAAGGATGTCCAGTTTAATGGAATCTTTCAATAAAGAAATGCACATCCTTAAAGATTTATTTTTGGAAAAGGGGTACCCTGAACATTTAATAGACAGCATAATGTAGGAAGTCAGCATCAGTAGAGAGATGAAATACCCACCTTTATTAGGGTTAGGTAAAACATTAATGCAGGTAGAACCACAAACAAAGAATTCTGAAGTTGAGAAGAAGAGTAATTTTGTGTATACATTTTCCAGTAAGGCACAAGAACTGGAAGCTATCATTACCAAATACTGGCCGATTTTGGGGTTGAACGAAGAACTGAAGGAACTTTTTGTGGGAAATCCTAACTTTATAAGAAGGAGAGGGGTTAACCTAAAGGAATGGTTTGAAAGAAAGGAAAATGCTAAGACTAATAAGAAGAGAAAGGGGACATTTAAATGCAATCACTGTAATCAATGTACTGCTATACTAAATCAAGGTACATTTTATCTACTGCACAGAAAATTTGAGATAAGATCTGACAATTACTATAATTGTGCATCGAAGGGAGTAGTATACCTAGGGGTCTGTACATTCTGTTTAGGTTTTTATATTGGTAAAACAGAAAGACCCCTAAGAAGAAGGGTGTATGAGCATTTTTACGACATCTCCAGAAATAAAGAAACAAATGATTTTTTTAAGCATTCCCAGAAATGTAAAGAAATGGAATTAAAGTTTATGGTATTAGAACAAGTCACCTCTGTATTAAGAGGGGGGAGCTGGGAAACATTACTTGAATACCGTGAACTTTATTGGCAGCTAAAACTAGACGCGACTAGGTTCCCAGGACTAAACGATAATATTAATATTGCCCCAGTGTTAAAATTAAGAAGAGCCAGACTTTAATATATATTGGGGATGGGGTTTCACAGAGTGGTTATAAAAAGTTTATTAGGATATGTTTAGTTTTTAATGTTAGGGACATATCATTTCATTTTATGTATTTTAATCATTTGTTAAAGGAATGAAAGGTATTGAGTTATTAATTATCAAAGGAAATGCATGGAGTCACTGTTTTAATTAATTAATTAACTAATGAATGAATTGTTGACCAGCTGGCATGGAACAGTACTATTTAAATTGATGATTTATAAAGATTTTATTTAGTCCTTGAAAAAACCTGGTAGAGTACCGGGCGAAAGCGCTTGGTTGGATTTACTTTGTTTTTTGGAAATACGCATTAAACTTTGCCTTAAATATTTGCCTTGATTTTTGGTGGGCTCCGGGTCTTGTGCTTGTGGATACTTTTGAGTTATTTGGTTTGGTTGCTGCATTGACTTGGTTCATGGATACACAGAAGGTACACAGTGGGATCTGACACCTCCCTGTATGGCAGCCATACACATCCCCTCCAAAGCATTTCGGAGACTGACTGCACATGTACGGTCTTGACACTGACTCCATAGGACATGTTATCTACAATGTGTATTGGTGCACCATTGAACCTGTGTGGCTGCTACAGTTGTAAGATATGTCTGTGTAATGACATAGCAATGATGCCATTGCACTCAATGATAGGTGTGATGAGTGCCAAATTCAGTATAGCAATGAAAGTCTGGGATTTGCATCCCATACATTTCTGTATAGGTTGTACAAAATTGAATGCATCCTCACATCTTTCAGACCAGTAAAAGTCAAAGGCTACATCACTGTCTGAGTCCATATGCCCATGAATAATGGCTCAACTATGTGTGGTGTGTGGACACTACTATATTTTCCAGGGGTGGATGACTTCCAAAAGGATAGCATTGTGCAATCATTGCCATTTAGTATTTGTCAGTAGTTCAGATAACAACTGAATGTGTGTCTCAGGCCATCCTGGGTAGCTGTTGGTTCTGTGTAGGATTCAGTGACAACTCTAATATGCAATCACCTGCTAATATAGTCAGTTAGAGGTCACTGACAGTGGCTGTGACTTCAGAGAGGGAATGGCTAGAAGTGGTATGCCATTAATGATGTCTGGGGAAATCCATTGTTGACTGGCATCATTGCAACATAGGTCTCCCGATGCTATCTTCCCACATTATGACTGTCAGTCACCTGCCTATACACCAGCTGACATAACATTCTGTAGATAACCCACACAGTTTCCAGCAAGGCCTGCCAATCTAATATTGTCAAACATCTTGTCAGGCCATGGTAGGTATTCTGAGTTATATTCCCGTCATCCATTGCATAGTGTAACACTCAATGGGGTCCACCGTTTAGAGTCGGTAGGCATGATTTGGCCTTGAGCAAAATAAACAGTGTTTGATACAGTGTCACTAGGTGTACAAGACTGTTATTGCTCATATCCAGGCTAACTCCTTTCATGGCATTTCATGTCAGATGACTCAGAGATCTGGTGACACTGCTTGGCAGTACATGCTAGTTATCCTTTGTGCAACTAAGTATTGCAGTTTCTTCCAGCATGTTCCAAGAAGAGAATCATCAAAGGTGTTTGTACAGAGCAGACAAACATGTTAGGGAAGTGTAATATGTATACCCTGCGAAGGTAAGGTGGGGAGTTTACACAGGTATTCTGCAACTGGACACTACCCAAGTGGTATGTACTGGAAGGACACAATTACCTTGTGAAGACTGTGTTAAGCATGGGAATCCATTGAATTGCTGGTGCCTGGCAGCTACTAATTACTGGTCTCACCAACACCACTCTCACGTAGGATACCATTGTCTGATATGTTTTCTGTCATCACATGCAAAATGCCACTACAAAGCCCATGATGACAAGCAGAACACAACCTGCTTGTTCTGCCACATAGCTGTCCCACATCATGAAAGGGTCTGTAGGCTTCATTTACCCTTCTCCAGGTAGATGTCTTGATTAGCAATCTGGGCACTCCGTTGGCTTTTGCATGTCTTATGCTTTCTGTTCCAGGGGTGGTGGTATGTCACTAGGGAACTTAAAATAAGGGGATTAGGAGCACTGCTGTAGTGCCACAGTATAATGTACAATGTCCAGTGACATAGATGTCAATCAGCACACTGGTGGTGAGCCATCATAGATGACAATTTCACAGCTAGTCATGTATTCTGCCCTTCAACAGATTACTGGTGACATCAGCATGACATGGCTGTGAGGCCTACTGCAGCAGACTGGCCACCTTTTTCCAATGTGTGTTCACCTGTCCCATGTCCTTGGCATGTCACACAACAACCACCTGTGTTGTCTGGTTGCTTGACAGGCATTGTACGCTTGTGTGGCCAATGTAATGCCAGCAAAACTGAACAAGTCCTCTATGAATGCACAGGCATCCACATCTTCACTGCAAGGTGTGCCTACAAACACTGTATGTCAGGCTGTCAACTCCGAGGGTGTGGCAGCATGACCTTAGCTTTGGAGGACCTGCTGCTGAGATGTTAGGAGTGTTCCCACCCCTCTACTCCTATGACACACAAACACAATGTGTGACAGATGTGACTGCATTCCAAACCTTGCTGCTATGGTGTCTTCAACAGCAGTCATTAGATATGGCAGTCAGCATTATGCCAACATGCACAGCTCACATCCTGCAACACCTACATCTACATCACACACACTTGCATGTGTGCAGCTCTGTGCAGCTCCTTACCCTGCACATTGCCAAACAACAGACATCTCAGAAAACTCTGCCTCTGGAGTGCACAGTACACATAATACTGCATGCACCAGTCTCTCACCGGTCAAATACCCAAGGCAAAACACAAAATCGCATCTCTTAGTCATAGATGAATACATCGTGAGATACATTGATGTCTGTGTCAAGTGGCTACATATGGGAAAGATCACAGATAGCTGTTTGTGGGCTGACACAATAGACCTTACTACAGGTTGCCACAAATCAAGGAATATCAGTTAACATAATGTTGGTATCGTAGTTCCTGCAGGTGTGTACAACTAGGGACATATATCACCGGCCTGTATGAAGACATAAGAATGAGCTTAGCCAGTCTGTGTTTCTCACAGGTATGCACATAGCTTTCAGTTGCAGTTGATTCGCACCTAGGATGATGGCTTCACACATACAGAAATTGAAGGAAGTCAACAATTACCTTAGCATGTGGCGTCATTGTAAGGGGATCTACTACATGTCTGCCTGGGATTCCTTGCTCAACAGGCATCAATGCTTTGCCAGTGATAGTCTTCACCTCTCACCCCTGAGATTTGGAGTATCAGTCAAGGCTGATGACAGCCCCACAATGCATTTTAGATGCACTGTTCAAGGAAAGGTTGATAATGAGAACACTATCTTTATACATCATCATGGTCATGCTGCTACACGCTGGGCATGGCTACACAGAACCCCCCCCTGTGGAAGGTGTCCTGACCATGGATTATGCAGACATGTGCAGTCAAGGACATCTGGTTCAAGGCTGTGGACAGCACCACAGCCATACAAACTACATGTCCATCCATATCTTCAGACCTCAAAAATGACAGTGTTCAAGGTAATGCAGGTGGTGTATACATACTCATTAAGGATAGATACACACCCAGATTTTGTGAAACATTGTGATTTCCTAGAGACACTGCAGGTGTCATTCAGTACTGAAAATGCACATAATCAAGCAATAGCCAGCCACAGGAGCAGCTCCATGAATCCAGACACCCATTGTGCGTATTTGTATGTAGGTGTGTCTATCAAGATATATAATTACACCATGGTTTTGGGTGACATTAAATGACCACCAGCTGTGTTGCTTAGTCAGGCTGCAACTCACTTGCCCAAAGGTTAGTCCATGTCCTTAATTACAATGCCCTGAAGCAGTGCCATGGCATTCCCACAAGGGGAACCAACATATTGCATCATGTGTTTACCAATATGGGTGACCCCTGCAGCCCCCCAGTGTGAGATCCTCCCTGGTGGAATCTGATGACAGATCAGTCTCATTAAAACTACCAGCACTACCCTCTCAGATGGGACAGGCAAGTATGCAAAGCTCTACAGCCATACAGTATGCCAGCAGCATTACAACTGCATGAACTCAGCTGTACCTGACAGGAGGAACACAGGTTTCTAATGGCACAACAAACCTGCCTGGTGGACAACTGCTATAAGCAGGCTGTAGAAGAGGTGAACATTGCTTTGTGATAGTCGGGGTGAGGGTACCCCCCAAAAATGGAGGCACAACCTCATCAGGTAAAACAAGCACATAGTGTTGTTGTGATGTTGTGTAGACACAGTAAGTAATAACATTAGCTCCCCACACAAAGCAGAACCACAATGCACATTGTAGTTACATGTGTAACCTCAAAAGACAGGCCCAGATTGTCAGTGAACACATACATAATGCCACATATGATGGGTCAGTACTCATAGCTAACATGTAGTCCCACAGGTTCTGCTCCAACTTCACACCCTGTCCCCACCACATGACACATGACATTCCTACAATCTGTCCCATAACTTTCATAACACCTTGCAGTCATGCAGAAACCACTGGATGCACCCCAGCTGATTGGACAACAACAAGTGTTATACCCTTGCACAGCAGTGGTGAATCCATTGACCATCAGATCTATATACCTCTTTTCCAGAGTAACCATATCAGTATGGCTGTAGGAGCAATAATCATGGAGCTGATCAGCACATATATATGTGATCTACACACAGCTGATTGTACACAGTTTGGATGTCTGAGAGGGGGATCATGACTGTTAAACGTGGTGGAGATTTCTGAGGCAGTCACCAAGGCTCTGGGTAAGGGAACATCAGGGCTTACAATCCCCTGGACTGAGCCAAGCCATCTGACTATATTCCCCACTCAGGCATCATTTACAGTGCACCCACTTAGGCATCCATCGTACTATCATTGTAGGGTTCATTTAATGGCCCATTGCTGGCACACATACTCAACATAGGAACATCCTCCTCTAATAGCTGATCTGTAAGCAGCAGTGTTCAACAAGGCTTATTCCTGGGTCATCTACTGCTTGGAATAATTTTAACCACAATACAAGTGAATACTGAATGTCTGTGGCTAACAATGTTGGCTGATACCTGCAAACTGTGAGCAATCATGGAGTCTGTGAGTTATGCCAATATCCACAAGACGGTATTGATGAATAAATGCCTGTTGATATACTAATGGCCATCAGCTCCATGCAAATGTATATGTAGCATCATTTCCATCACTAACACATATGTACCTGGTAAGTAGCACATCAGTTGCAACATGTGATGTACATATTTGGGTGAAAGAAATGGACACACAGACCTGACCATACAGGTTTACACCTAATGTGCCTAAGATCACCATGCCTCCCCAGTGGTATGACAGAAATCATATGTCATAGCTGAGGGCACAGTCACCTGTAATTGATATAATCATAACCTCTATGTACTCTTCCCTCTTCAAGTCAATACTGTGTACAATGGCCATTTGGTAAGGGACCTTTCCAAGCAATACTGGTGCTTGCATACAACAGTATGGTCCCTCACAAAGGAACTTCACGTCTTCAGTTTATGCTCAATGTAGATTGTCTGAAATGAGTGTCATTGTAGTCTGTGCCATATAGACTACTCAGGGGTGATCTCTCCCTTCCATACAGGGCAATGTGTAATCCTGCTTGATTGTAAATGCTGCATATTTGTAGATAGCATAGTAGATGTATTATTACTCTAAGGACATTAACCTAGTATTTGACGTTAATAATACATGCTGGTGGGAGAGATTTGTCTAGCGGATTGTAACACACCTTTGAACTAGAATCCTGCCTAATGGCAAGCAGTTCACCTCAGTGCACCTCAGCACATGCCATCTGTATGATTGTCTGGGCAACCGTTATTTCACCACACGGCTTCTGCCTGTGTCCGTCTTGGACTGGGGCAATATGTGCTGATCATGTAAATAAGGGTATAGAGTTGTCTACAATTGTGAGGGCTGCATGGCCATTATGCTAGTGAAGTTCAACCATCCTATGGTTCCATAAGCTGATGTGAAATGCTCTGACAGCCACACACACACACACACACACACACACACACACACACACACACACACACACACACACACACACACACACACACACACATGGCTAGAATGAGGAAAGCATCATTTTCAGTTACTGCTTACAGGGCATGGCATGGCACACATATATTGCATGTTGCCTATCTGTATATTAGAACAGTTACCTATGTAATGGTACAAACTACAAATCACAGTATGGGATGCATGCAAGGTACAAACTACAGATCACAGTATGATGCATGCAACAGACCTCATGTCTACTAGTAATATCAGTTTAGAACATATTATGGTTGATGACATTAGCAGGCTTAGTTGTGGTCAGGAATTTGGAAGGCCACATCACGTGCTACAAATAAAATACTGCAAAACCCTACCTCTTTTCAGGAACTGAATTGATCATATTTATGCTATATGGACATGCACACATAACAGGTGACCTTGATTGAGATTAGAACCCCTACCTATCTAGGCTTACACATTATAGATCACAATACTTATTGCATGTGCCACAACTTAAGTCTGATACTATAATAGCAGCTGGTAGTCTTAAGGTCGAAGACATCATCAGACTTTGTAGAAGAGGGCAGTTTGGAAGCCAGCAGTAACTGGCAGGGCCAAAAAGTGCATAACCATTGGAGTTTGATAGCCAATGAGAGATTCTCACAATGCACACACACACACACACACACACACACACACACACACACACACACACACACACACACACACACTAGTCAGGAGTGAGATTAGAACCCCTACCTATCTAGGCTTACACACTATAAATCACAGTAGTTATCATAGGTGCCATTCCTGATGTCTGTTTTCTATATGATTACAGGCAAACTGCTTGTGATTTACATATACTAGGCTTGTGTTGAACAGCATTTGTGGCCTGCAGAATAATATTGCTTCATACTGCTATCTGCATCTAGTATTCTAGCAGTGAGACAACTATTATCCTAGGTATGTGTGTACAGCTACCAGTATGGCCATATGTGGCTGTTTGCAATTGGATGGGCAAGCCTGTGGGCAGGAACAATGTGCCCTGCCCATGTGTGTAGAGAACATTGTACATTACACCACCTTCTCACCTGTTGCTGTCTATGTGGTGACATCCAGCAGGCACAGGGGTCTGTAGGTAAGCGCACAATGTACACTCGAGGCCTTATTATGGACCCTTTGAGCAACATTATAGATTTGCGATAGTGCAGGTTTACTCACCAGTATTAGGGTATGTAGGACAATACAGACATCCACACACATATTTATGTATATAACAGGGATGTATATATAAATGTAACTGTGTGTGTGTGTGTGTGTGTGTGTGTGTGTGTGTGTGTGTGTGTGTGTATGATATGTATATGTTTTATGTAGATATAGGGGCAGTGTTGTGCTAGTTACTTATAAAAGTAATAAGTTACTATTACTAGTTACTTTTAAGTGAAAGTAATATGTTACTATTACATATTACTTTTCTAAAAAAAGTAATTTATTACTATTACTAGTTACTAACTGAAGTAACTAGTTATTGCTGAGTTACTTTTACATAAGTATAGTTTATCAATTCTCATGTTCAGATTTACTCACATAATACATGTGTGTAAGGAATACATGCTTACTGCACATGAATACAAGTGTATTAAAGTTGTATACACAATGTTACAATAATGATGAGTAGCATTTTACAGTTTACAAAGTCCCACAGGTTAGTCTTTATAGACAGTCACATGTAATACTTAAACCAAAGTACGCACAGCCAGCAACACAAGATCCATAACAAGTTACAACCCATCAAATTTTCAACAATGTACATTAAGCTAATCTGCTAAAACAAATGCTGAGGATGCAAAAATGCTTACAGAAAATGTCATGTAAGTCTAACAAGACTGTAAACACAACAACATCACCCAAAATATCACTTTATATAACTATTCACAATGACTACACATTTCTGTTGGCTCGAAGAAGGAGCAACTTTCCAAAGTGTCATCAGTGAGTCTATTTCTTCTTGCAGTCAGCACTTGTCCACCAAGACTGAGCAAGCATTCAACAGATGCACTAGATGACAGAGCTGTATTAGTGTTACGAAATATCTTCTTGACTACAGGATAATTGTTGAGAGAAGATATTTCTCTGGAAGGGTCAGCCAGATACATATCCATCTGAGAAGATATGCTGACATTGGTTGGCATCGACTCTTTGAAGCTGAAGAAGCTGTCTTTGGCAGTTAATGCAGAAGCTTCAGATGACCATGTGCAGGTCCATCCAGTTTCTGCATGGCATCAAGGAGCAGAGCCTCGTCTCTGAATTTCTGCTCTTCGGTGTCCATCCATCACAAACGGAACTGCAGATGCACTATGCTAGCCAGAATGAGCTCTTCACACTCCAGAAGGTGATTGAACTGAGTCTCAATGCCTTTAAGAAGAGCATCAACTAGTGGCACAACAAGCTTCACAGACTGCCTGACTTCAGACAATTGTTTTTCAGGCACATAATGGTGGGGATTAGGATTCCCATGAAGCTTTTCAGCTCTGACTGCAGGATGTTCAGAGCCATTGTCAGGGGCTGCATTACTTGCATAAACTCAGTAACAAAGGTAATTTCTGCAGGCCTGAAGATGACAATTCCAATCTGTTCACATATCTCATTCAGCAAGCCTTCACCCTGAGTTGCAATGAGGTGAATTCTCTCCATCATGTAGAAAGTGAAATTCCATCGTGTCGCATTGGGAATAATCAATGCCGCACTTATTTCACGCCACCTCAGCAGCTTGGGTGCTGTGACTAGCCTTGTTCCAAGCATTTGGCCATGGTGCTTCACATGATCTTTTTATACTTTACATCATTACAAGCAGATTCAGCATCTTGCATGGCAACTAGATTCCATGTGTGTGCTGCACATCTCAGATGGGGAGTGAATAGGTGTTCTTGCTTCGCCCTGACTGACTCAGCACTGCTGTCACACTGTTGTAAATCACTTCACCATCATCATGCTCATCTTGGGACAGAATACTTGCAGTGTCAGATCTCTCACATTCTGAGAGGACAGTGAAAGCCTTTACAAAATTGTTGCCTTTGCCAGTAATTGTTGCACATACCTTTTGATCTATCTTGTACTTGGGAATGCTCTCAAGAGTTGATGCTATGAGATCATACATATGCCTTCCCTGTAATCTGCAGCATGACAAAGCAGCTGACTTTCTTTGAAGTGTGTCACAGTCGATCCAGTGGGCGGTGACACCAAAGAAACTACGATACTGATGGGTCAAAATGTCAGCCATAGTGTACTGCATACTATCAACATTCATGCTGGAAGAAGCTGCAAGCATCTTCTTATCATTCATAAGCATATTCACGTACTTTTCTAGAAGATCGCATATCTGCCAAATCTCTATGTTTTTGCTTAAAGTTAAATCACTGTCTCAAAGCAACATCTTTCTCACTGCATCATTATTAACACCACACACAAGCTTGTATTTTATCAACTCATCTGTCAGATCACCAAATCTGCCCATTTTTGTCTTGTTTCTCAAGTCAGTTATATATGCAGCAAAAGTTTCACCTGGCTTTTGATCTCTTGTATAAAATAGTGGCTTTCCACTATAATATTCATTTGAGGGTTGCACATTTCTCTAAATTTATGTTTAAAGCACTCAAGAGTCATCCCGCATTTCAGCCTGTGTCACAATATGGCAGTCTTCTCCCTTCTCTGCATAAACAGCAGGTGCATACACAAATGAATGTTCTCTCTCAATGGCTTCTGAACCAGCTAAATTGAGCAGAATAAATGTTTTTGTATGTGCATCTTTATCAGAAAAAAGCAGCCTGTATGAAAATATCATATTCTTGCTCAAACACTCTCCAGTTTTCAGCAATATTATTATCAAACACAAGTGGATCAGGTCTATGAAATCTCACTGCCATGCCAAATAAGTGTCAAACACACACCAAGTACTTGTAATTATATTCAGCTGTACAACAGATTCTCTGAAATAACTGTACTCTTTGATAAGACAGTACTGTAATACTGCACACATTGCTAACACTTTGCACACTTTAGATACTTTGAATAGCTTTAGCTAATGTGAAAAAGTAGTACATTGTGAAAAAATACAGTTGTTTTCTCTTTTCTGAACATTTTATGATTCTGATATTGTTTCAAATATTTTCGTAATTATTTCAAGTACTTTTTTTCAGTATGTCGCAATTTTGAACATTTTGTAAGATTGGCCAGGATGGTTTCTGACCTCGATGAATTCAACAGAGAATGTGGTATTATGAAAGACATGTTGTTAAGGCGAGGGTACCCTGAAGTGTTTGTGAATGACATTGATGAGGTTAAAAGCAAAAGGATAAGTGGCCATTTTTTCCCTCTTTTAGCTAAGGAAAATATGGATGGAAGGACTGACAGAAATTAGGCCCCATGGTTTTGGACGTGCATTAACACTTACTTTTGTTTCTAATTTTTATGATATTAAGAACATTATCAATAAATATTGGAGAATATTTTATGCTGACCTTGATGTGCAAGAAAAAATAGGGAACAAACTTATAGTTGTATATAAAAAGACACCTCATTAAAAGGAATATTAGAAAGAAAAAATAACAACTCTGAGCAGCAAGGTGGAAATTTTAGGTGTGGAAGATGCCCCCAATGTCTTTACATGATTAATGCTGTGAGTATTAGGATTAAAAAGTTTGGGAGTTTAAAAACTGCAAAACAATTATTGCTATAGTAAAGGGGTGGTCTATGTGGCAACATGTGACTCCTGTGAGAGTTATGTGGGAAAAACAAAAATGCACTTAGATCAAGAATCTACCAACACCTTTATGACATTAAACATAAAAACGAAAAAATATGCCCTATATGAACATACTAGTAGCTACACTCATCATGGTTTTAGGTTTTTTGTTGTGGAACAAGTTGATTTGGGGCCACAGGGGGACCAGTTGATCCCCGGGATTCATGAAGCTCGGCGCAAGGCCGGCGTAAGGGCTGTGCCGGCGGTGCAGTGAATAGCCGGCGTAGTAGCGCCATATGCATATTAATGAGAGTGCACCGCAACCACAGACACGTGCGTAGTGTACGTGAGCGAGCCCAAGTAGGATGCGTCCAGAGGCGTGGCCAAGCCGGCATGCGGTGAGCAACCTAATGTGCTGACTGCCACGGTCCGCCCATAATAGTAATGGCAACAGCCAGGGCCCGTGCAGAATGAAACGCACGTAGAGTATGCAACATAGTACCCGTCCCAACTAAACGGAGAAGCAAATACAACCCACGAAGGCTTAAGTGTACCCGTCCAAGGAACAAAGGATACGCATGAGACCGCGTTCGGTCCGCAATGCACCATCAGTGGTTATACGCAGAGAAGGTGTACAGCAGCATGTCAGCGCGCCGCACCGACATAGGAGTAGCGACTAAGGTCACCACCTGTCCCACTTTGCGAGGGCAGTCCTCTATGGGCAGTTGTGTCCCGAAAAAATATTAAAATGGCAAATGTGCTTAGATAGTAGGACATAATGATATCCCGTATTTAATGTAATGGTAGCATGAATTGGTTATTTCTGTAACTGAAGTACCTAAATGACACAAGAAACAGAATAAGCAACCAAACTGCCACAACAATAAGCTTTTATTTAGGCAAACAAGTGAAGTCCTATGCTATATAGTGACCGTGTGTATGTGTCGGTCTGTAAACTCAGATGTGAGTCCCAGAAATATCCCACCTTGGCAACTGGAAAAGGTGGCAACCCCAGTAGCGACATGGGCATGGTCACCAGGGTTATCAGCTGTCCCAATGTGCCGTGGACAGTCCCTCATTGGACAGTTGTGTCCCTGCAAAAATCGAAAAAATGGAAAATGACCTGAGATTCCCTGCCCAAAATACTCCCGCAATATACATGTAATAGTAGCATAAAACATATAATTGTATATGAAACACATACATGGCATAAGAAACTGAATAAGGAACCCAAATGCTAACAGAATAAGCGTATATTATGGCAAACAAGTAAAGTCCTGTCAACTCCACTTACTGTGGGTATGTGTTGTCCTGCAAAATCCGATGTTCCCACAAAACATGTCCCACTATGGTCATTGGAAAAGGTGCCAACCAAAATGGTCACAAGCAGTAGTGACAGTACATAGCTGGGTAGCTGAGTTGACATAACAACAGGAAGGAACCAAGATACCTTAAACACAGGCAAACATGTGCATAGCAGCATATCCCACACCCAGCAACGTCTCTGTCGCATACACTGGACGGCGTATGTTGAAGTGTAATATCCAGAAGCAGAACCCATGCATTCAGATGTAATACACAATAGCCTCATTGTAGCATGTAAGTCCCACCCATGTACACCTGTGCACCCAAACCTGCTAGCATCCATGTGCAGCTATACACCTACACACAATGTGCATACCTGAAATGTGGTAAGATGTTTGTGTTAGGCAGTGCCACGCGGGCAAATACGTACCCCACATGTCACCAACCCACCTCAGGTACAGATATGGAAATGGCTGCATGTGAATGTGTCTGCAGAATGTGTACATCCCGCATGTGGTATGTACCAGTCGAAACCATATAGGTTTGCATACGACACGGTGCACATAACTGTACACATGTGGACAAGTCGGGTTGTCGAACCACCGCATCGATGATTAGCTATGCAGAGAAGTCGAAGACATATAGCGGAACATGTGCCTACCAAACAGGACGTCCTAACAGGGTGCTACAGGCAAAGAAGGGGAAGGTGGGACATCACATGTGGAGAGTAGCGTTGCCGGACGGCGAAATAAGTCGGAAAAAC